>NC_137675.1:2733977-2743977 GCF_963989245.1 Nansenia antarctica | reverse complement strand
GAGGGTCTGACCCCCCTAATTAAGACTTTCACCCCCCCCCCCCTCCCCCCCGCCAAAGCGGTCAAACCAACAGGTGTGTGTGTGTCAGGGGGGGGGCATTTATATATCCTTCTTACCTGTAATTGTAAATATTACAAGATATTTCCCATATTAATGCCTGGAAGAATATTGTAATACGGTTTCATGCACCCCTAAAGTGGACCAAACCGTGCACCCCTAAAGTGGACCAAACCATGCACCCCTAAAGTGGACCAAACCATGCACCCCTAAAGTGGACCAAACCATGCACCCCTAAAGTGGACCAAACCATGCACCCCTAAAGTGGACCAAACCATTTCTTCACCCCATGCACACAGGTGCTGCCAATCAATAGCCAATTAGCCAATCAGGCACTTGATTGGCTGCACCTGGAGCTCAAAACAAGAGTGAATACCAACAGGAGAATCCATTGTTACGCTGTTTAGCATTGGCAGAGAAGTTCAGCTAGTTTCACTTGGGCGCTACCCACATAATCAGCACATAAAGGCAGGATCCTTACATCATTGTAAAGGTAAATAACTAGGCTTTCCAACGATATGAAATATGCCAATGCTAATTAGCATTATAACAGCAGAGAAATAATCGACCAAACACACATTTCCAAACTTTTCACCACTAGTTTCTTTTGTGTGGCTGTGGTGGTTTAGCTAGCCTGTAGTAGTGATGGGGGAAACGAAGCTTTCGACGCATTGACACATTCAACACAATTGTGTCGGAAAAAGTGTCGATCTATCGATGCAGTCGATACAGCAGCTCCATAATGCCATTTGCTGGTCAGGTCAGGGTATGGCGGCTGTATCGACTGATTCACAAGTCAAAATACAATAAGCCCACCGTCATCTGTGATGTCTTGTTCAATAGGCTAGGTGCACGATCTCACTACTTCCTGAAAAGCAACTGGTATGAACATATCCTGTCTCACTCTATTGGTTTAATTGATTAATCAGCTGTGCACTGTGTGTTCCAACGGTTTACCGCACAGCTGATTAATCAATTAAACCAATAGAGTGAGACAGGATATGTTCATACCAGTTGCCTTTCAGGAAGTAGTGAGATCGTGCACCTAGCCTATAAAGGTGCTGTGACGAAACTGTGTCGATGTGTATGTGGCCATATATGTGGTCTTAAATGTTGGTGTGTCTAGTAGACTATAATAAATACATATGAGTAAATAAATAAATGCAACTGTTGTGTCCATTTCTGATATGAATAGAATAGAATTTGCCATTTAGCAAATTAACGCTTTTAATCCAAAAGCTACTTAGAGGGACATTCCCCCTGGAGTAATTGTAGTACTCAAGGGCACACTAGTGGTGGTGTTTCAGGCAGGATTTTAACTCACAACCTTCCGATCACCAGTCCAATTCACTATTCACTCCACTATCCCCATGACATGTAAGGATACAAATCTGAATGACGTTTCGGCATGTGTGGGACATGGCTGTTTGACAATTGGAGCAGATATAAATGGTCCACATGTCATAACAGGGCCAACAGTGTTGGGACGTGCTCGTGGAACAGGGAAAGAGTGCAAAACAAGGCTATATTGTGGGAACTGGACAGACTTGTGCTTATGTGAACAATAACATATTTATTGCTTGTGTACATGAACAGGCAACGTTTTTCTTTTCTTTTATGTATGTGTATCTATCTGGGTGTTGCAATTATGAATCTATGACTATCTCTGTATGTTCTGTCTATCTATCAATATCTACCAATCTCCTGTCTGTTTATATCTCTGTCTCTGTCAATAATTGTATCGACGCACATTGCGTCGGAAGATCGACGCCGTGTCGTGACTACTGCGTCGAGCGTAACATCACTAGCCTGTAGTCTTTAGTTAGCCTGTAGTCTTTAGTTAGCCTGTAGTCTTTAGCTAGCCTGTAGTCTTTAGTTAGCCTGTAGTCTTTAGTTAGCCTGTAGTCTTTAGTTAGCCTGTAGTCTTTAGTTAGCCTGTAGTCTTTAGTTAGCCTGTAGTCTTTAGTTAGCCTGTAGTCTTTAGTTAGCCTGTAGTCTTTAGCCTTTTTAACTTTTACAATAGGCACTTTGTTTTCACTCAGGAACGCAGGAGTCTTACCTGGGGGGTATTCCATCAACGTCCCTAAAGGAAAATCCAGGCTTACTTTTTATAAGTCTCGTGAGGTTAGGGTTAGTGATTCATCAAAATAAGTCTGGTACTTTTTAGAAGTCTCAAGACTTATCAGAATAAGCCTGGATTTTCCTTTAGCAACCTTGATGGAATACCCCCCTGGTTGGTAATTGAACAATATTAAAACCCATGTGTGGCTGAAGGCTGAGTAATTGTCTTAGTCCAGATGTACGACTGCTTTACTGAACTCAGATCAGATTTCATTCACAGAGTCGACATGAGCGGGAAGGGGAAAGGAGATATCTTGTGATCGGAAGGTTGTGAGTTCAAATCACGCCTGAAGCCACACCACTACTAGTGTGTCCTTGAGTAAGACACTTAGCCCTCAGTTACTCCAGGGGGAATGTCCCTGTAATTCGTAATTGTAAGTCGCTTTGGATTAAAAGCGTCTTTAATTAAACAGAGTCAGTTGAAACTTGTAAGAATCAGGACTTCTTGACAGGTCTCTGTGGCTGTCATGCAGGCTTCATACTGAAGGGGTGTTCTCACTAGAACATTGAAATGGTGTTTAGGATAAAGTTCGCTTTGCTCTGCGTCGTTTGGAGCTGTGAGAACGTGCATTCTAAGTCGCTCCCGCAACAAACAACCGACGGATGCTCCGCTTGAAAAGGGTGGTTTCGCTTCGGTTAGAAACGACGCCTCCATCACTTTGCTTCGCTTCGCTTTCGGTGAGAACGCTGCTCGAGGAAGTCCCTAGGAAAACACTACGAGGTCATACACTACGACTCTCTCCTCCTCCAGGTCATACAGTATGCCTCTCTCCTCCTCCAGGTCATACACTATGACTCTCTCCTCCACCAGGTCATACACTGTGACTCTCTCCTCCTCCAGGTCATACAGTATGGAGGGATGATGATGTGAGGTTATGAAAGAGACACTGAAACAGCGCGCTTCTCTCTTATGGCGCATCACGCTGTCTGTCTAAACCCGATCAAGATACATAAGGCGCACACATACTGTATTACTGCACATATTTGTAGCCTATATGGCAGGATATGAACACATATTTGTAGCCTATACGGTGGGATATGAACAGATATTTGTAGCCTATACGGTGGGATATGAACAGATATTTGTAGCCTATACGGTGGGATATGAACAGATATTTGTAGCCTATATGACGGGATATGAACAGATATTTGTAGCCTATATGGCGGGATATGAACAGATATTTGTAGCCTATATGGCGGGATATGAACAGATATTTGTAGCCTATATGACGGGATATGAACAGATATTTGTAGCCTATATGGTGGGATATGAACAGATATTTGTAGCCTATATGGCGGGATATGAACAGATATTTGTAGCCTATATGGCGGGATATGAACACATATTTGTAGCCTATATGGCGGGATATGAACAGATATTTGTAGCCTATATGGCGGGATATGAACAGATATTTGTAGCCTATATGGCGAGATATGAAGGCCTTTTGCTATTGCACCTCAATAACACACAGACGGTCTCCTCGGAGGAGTCGAGGACGTTTGAACACGGCATCAGGCAAACCAAGACATCGGGAATTTAAGAGGCACATCAAATCCCTTTTGAAATAATTTCAAAAACAAATAAAAATCAATTGTAATATTTAAGGCCCGTTTGGGGTTTCAGCATCTTACCTTCCGTAATCGCTCATCCACCGACTACTGCGAAGTCCGTGCTACATCTTTGACATAGGAAGGAACACCGTCAAAGCAGATGACCAGGGATCTGGGTTACACACACACACACACACACACACACACACACACACACACACACACACACACCTCGGGATAAGATGTGTCTGTGTTCAGATATTCATCTGTTTAAGATGTTTCGTGTAGGATGTAGGATGTAGGATAGGTCTGCTCTATGCGCACCGTTACATCCACACAACAAGACGCGCAGCATCCATCCGACCGTGATTTAAAGCCCCGCCCTCTTCTCCTCCAGCAACATTTGACTGACAGGTCTCCAGCGGCTTTCGACCAATCAACGGTGACCTTAACCCCCACCTGCTCGACGATTGGACAGGTCCGCACAAAGGAGGAGAGAAATCGGGAACAGTTGGCTGCGTTCGTAGGTTTGCTCTGAGAGCGCCGGAGCGCACACTGGGTTCAACGTCACAAAGGGACCCGAGTCATTTGATTGGACAAGAGGCGTTCCATGAGTGCTGATCAGACTTCCAGAGCGTATTTACGAACGCACACGACGTTCTGCCTCCCTCCACGTAGAGGTGCGTTCAGTGTCGGGAGACGTTCACAATGTTGCAGATAAAAGTGTTACGTGTGAATCTCCGTTCAACAAACTCCCCTCTTTCATCATCACCATCCACCATCCCTTCAACGTGGCGTCAGAAATCGCGAAATAAAATCGATTTGGAATGCTCACTCACTTCAGATAGACGGTGTGTAGTTTTTTGGGGAATTATGTTTTGAAATCTTGACGGAGATGCTGAATAAAGGATGTGGTCATGATTATCCACTCCTGCAGTGGAGAGAAACATCCGCCAGATGGCGCCATCACACACATGCAGCGGCGCAGGCTCCGGTTACCTCATTTGACCGCCATGGAGCGCGGTGGTGTTAGACACACACTTAACCTACACGCATGCGCATCTAAACATTTACACATTTACAGAAACACACAGTCAGTCACAAAGTATTGGAGTGTAGGGAGAATATCAAGATGGCAAAGGAAGGGTAGATAAGTGTGTGTGTGTGTGTGTGGTGTGTGTGTGTAGGGGGGGCGGGTGTGTGTGTGTGTAGGGGGGGGGGGGGTTGTGTGTGTGTGTGTAGGGGGGGGGGGTTGTGTGTGTGTGTGTGTGTGTGTAGGGGGGGGGGTTGTGTGTGTGTGTGTGTAGGGGGGGGGGCATGGTTGGGGTCTAAATCCCCCCCAGCTTTCCATCCTCTAATCCCCTCGGTCAAGGACATCAGAGGATGAGTTTCCAACACCCACAGACAGACAGACAGACACACAGACAGACAGACACACAGACAGACACACAGACAGACAGACAGCAGTGGACATTGATCCCAAACAGAAGCGGGGGGAGGGGTGGGAGGGGAGGCTGGAGGTAGAGAGGGGGACACTGGGAGAGAGAGGGGGAGCTGGGGGGAGAGATGGGGAGACTGGGAGAGAGAGGGGGAGAAAGGGGGAGACTGGGAGAGAGAGGGGGAGAAAGGGGGAGAGAGCGGGAGACAGGGGGAGAGAGTGGGAGGCTGGGGGAGAGAGTGGGGGAGACTGGGGGAGGGAGGGGGAGACAGGGGGAGAGAGGGGGAGGCTGGGGGAGACTGGGGGAGACAGAGGGAGGCCTGGAGGGGGGAAGGGGTCCCCTGAAGTCTGGACTGGCTGCTGTTGCTATGGGTCACCAGGGAGCCAATCAGGGCACAGTCTGGAGTGTAATGGATCGACTGACTAACGACTGCGATCACTGCAGGTGGAACACACTGGAAACAACAGGTAACGTGATGTGATGTGATTTGATGTGATGTGATGTGATGTGATGTGATGTGATGTGATGTGATGTGATGTGATGTGATTTGATGTGATGTGATGGGATTTGATGTGATTTGATTTGACCTGACTTGATTTGATTTGACTTGATTTGACTTGATTTGATGTGATTTGATGTGATTTGATGTGATTTGATTGTGGTTCGTGGTGGGATGTGTTCTGTCTCTGTGGCAGGGGAGGCTGGCGGAGGTAGAAATGGGAGGCGGAGGGAGGGAGGGAGGGAGGCAGACACACGTGTGATGAGATCAGCTGAGCCCCAGGTGAGCTGGGTCACCATGGCGACAGTGTGACTCATACAAACACCCCCCCCCTTCAGAGACCTAACCAGATCCTGTCTGCTGCTGTCACACACACACACACACACACACACACACACATACACACCAGACTACACGCACACACACACACACACACACACACACGTACTAGAAACACACACACATACACACCAGACTACACACACACACACACACACACACACACACACACACACATACACACCAGACTACCTACACACACACACACACACACACACACCAGACTACACACACACACACACGCTCACATACACCCACACACGCACAGTTAACCTGCTGACGCTGTGTACCAGACACACACACACACACACACCGCCCTGAAGGCCAGACATGCAGTCATGGAGGACAGTATTGGCACCCCTGCACTCCTGTCAGATAACGCACCACCAGGGACCTGCTAACTAGCGAGCGTGCTAACACACCTCCATGGAGCAGCGGTGATGTCACCACAGCAGAGGCCCTGGGGAGGAAGTGATGTCATCACCATCTGACCAGACTCGGATCTGGAGAAGGAAACTGATTGATATAATATTAAAATATCTGTGTGGGTGGGTGGGTGTGTGGGTGTGGGTGTGTGGGTGTGGGTGTGGGTGTGGGTGTGGGTGTGGGTGGGTGTGGGTGTGGATGTGCTTGTGTGTGTGGGTGTGCGTGTTGGTGAGTGTGTGTGTGTGTCAGTGTGTGTTGGTGAGTGTGTGTGTGTGTTTGTGTGTGTGGATGTGCTTGTCTGTGTCGATGTGTGTGTGTGTCTGTATCTGTGTGTGTGTGTGTGTGTGTGTGTGTGGGTGTGGGTGTGGGTAGTTGTCTGTGTGTGGATGTGCTTGTGTGTGTGGGTGTGCGTGTTGGTGAGTGTGTGTGTCTGTGTGTGTGGGTGAGTGTGTGTGTCAGTGTGTGTTGGTGAGTGTGTGTGTGTGTGTGTGTGTGTGTGTGTGTGTGTGTGTGTGTGTGTGTGTGTGTGTACCATCAGTGTTTTTTTTACGCTACTTGGAGCAAAAACGAAAACCTGTCCAGAAAGGTTTGTTTGTGTCAGGTGATGGTATAAACTCTGACACTGAGAGACAGAGGCGCACTTCCCCCCATCACCAGGGCGTGGCGCTGTTCACACTGGTACCCACGGATGCACATCGCCTGTCTGCCACCGAAGGGGGGCGGGGGGGAGCTATACACATGGGAGGAGCGGAGGGGAGGAGAGAGAGAGAGAGAGGGAGAGAGGGAGAGAGAGAGAGAGAGAGAGAGTGATAGCTCCGAACCGCAGGGAACAGACAGCGAGTCCCCCTCCCGTAGCCCTCCACCCCAAGGTGTGTTCTCGGCGCGTCCGTGAGGAATGCTCTACCTGTCTCCGATGGTCTGATCTACCAGCCCCCCCCTACATCTCCCCCTTCCCCACAGTAACCACTGCTCTAGAACCGCCGCTGGATCTCCCGGCGACACGACGAGGAGGGGAGACGAGAGAAGCAACGCGGTTCCCCGGGAACATCTCACACGGTAAGCGCAATGTCATCCCATCTAGCTTGCTTTTTTATCCCAGATGTCCAACCCAACCCCGTGTCTAATCCACACACACACACACACACACACGCACACACGCACACACACACACACACACACACACACACACACACACACACACACACACACACACACACACACACACACACACACACACACACACAGCGCGCAGTTTAACACGGACTAACGGGGAATTAGAGAGACATGCAGCCGTCTTAGGGGCAAGAAAGAAGGGCAATAAATGGAGGGTGTTTGTGCTCATGCCGTCGCGTGGATGAGGGGGATGTGTTTGGGTTTTTGGAGCAGATCTATTTTTGTCCAGATGTTTTTTTTTTTCAACAACAGCCCGAGCGGGTTTCTCTCTCTCGTATTATTATTATAAACGGCGACTGTTTCTGTTATCTGGCATCGATTGCGGACTGAGAATGGAATCCATTAGCGACGGATTTACCATCTAAGGCGGGGGGGGGGGGGGGGGGGGGGGGGGGGTGGAGGGGAGGGGAGGGTGGAGGGGAGGGGAGGGGATGGGATGGGAGGGGGGTGGAGGGGAGGGGGTAGAGGGGAGGGGAGGGGGGGGTGGAGGGGAGGGGAGGGGATGGGATGGGAGGGGGGTGGAGGGGAGGGGGTGGAGGGGAGGGGAGGGGGGGGTGGAGGGGAGGGGATGGGAGGGGGGTGGAGGGGAGGGGGTGGAGGGGAGGGGAGGGTGGAGGGGAGGGGATGGGATGGGAGGGGGGTGGAGGGGAGGGTGTGGAGGGGAGGGGAGGGGGGTGGAGGGGAGGGGGTGGAGGGGAGGGGGTGGAGGGGAGGGGAGGGGGGTGGAGGGGAGGGGGTGGAGGGGAGGGGGTGGAGGGGAGGGGGTGGAGGGGAGGGGAGGGTGGAGGGGAGGGGATGGGAGGGGAGGGGGGGGTGAAGGGGGGGGGGGTCTGTGAAAGCGAGAGAGAAAAAATACCCGTTTTACTTTCAGACTGACCTTAATATCAACATCGACATACATAAGATTACAGCTGGCCGGCTGGAGAGAACAGTGAACAGTTGGCAGTCATCCTTTTGTATGTGTGTGTGTGTGTGTGTGTGTGTGTGTGTGTGTGTGTGTGTGTGCGTGTGCGTGTGCGTGTGCGTGTGCGTGTGCGTGTGCGTGTGCGTGTGCGTGTGCGTGTGTGTGTGTGTGTGTGTGTGTGTGTGTGTGCGTGTGTGTGTGTGTGTGTGTAGTGCAATGTTGTGACAATCTAACAGGAGGGAATGGGCGACTGTTGGAATTATACATCCTCTAATTCCTAGGCGGACTCCCAATGAGTGAGCCTGCATACACAAGACCATGTCTCTCTGTCTGTCTGCGGCGGGGCGTACCGCGCGCGTAGGATGCCTCTCAACCCGATGCGAGCGAGCGCATCACCAAACGCAGATATATATATATATATATAATATGTTATTATGGGAATTAAACGTCATGTGGTGTACGTCGTCCGTCCTCCCCGGGGAAACATGATCAGATGCATGTTGTGAGAGTGCCCTCATTCCTCGTTTGGCGTGTTGACTGCTTCGTCTTTTTGGACGAGAGAGAGAGAGAGAGAGAGAGAGAGAGAGAGAGAGAGAGAGAGAGAGAGAGAATCATCATAATGTTGTTGTTGCCATGTTCATTGCTCCGCCTGTGTGCTGTGCTGCTTTCTGAACTGGCTAGAGAAGAGTCAGGAACTGTTCGTTCATCGGTTTGAGTCCCGGCCCCGCCGGTGGCTAATCGGTTTGAGTCCCGGCCCCGCCGGTGGCTACTTGGAGGAGAGGGGGGAAAAAAAAAGCTTTTAAACATTTCATTTTCTCAGTCGGTAATAAGGTTTAATGTGGAAGCGGTAGAGCCCGGGCCCACGGCTGTTATTGACATTTTAATCACGGGAATGTATTCAGTTCTCCTTTTTCTAGAGTATTCTAAGCGCATGCAGTGGGTTTAAAAAGATTTTAAAAAAATGATTATTCTTATTATGATTCTTATTATGATTACGCACAGGGGCTGTGTGTGTATAGGCGCTAGACCTAAATGGAATACACTCAAAATGTAAATATCTGTCGAGGTGCTTTATGAACAGATTATCTTCGTAAGTTACAGGTGGGTATTGTTGGACTGTCGGGAGTCAGACCTCCACAGAAACCGTTATTATCGACACCATTTAGCTGACACTTATCTGTGCAGTGAGTGTGTGCATATGTCAGTATATATACATGGTCCCAGCCGGAATCGAACCCACAACCTAAGCGTTGTTAGCTGAGTGCTCTACCAGCGGAGCCACAGAGGACCTACACGCGATGCAACAGCGTCTCCAAGCTGTCTCCCGTTCCTCAATGACGCTCCCTTCATATCTAGCTTTCTCACTGGTTTATTGCCATGCCTTGTCAGTCAACCGTTGGAATTTCGTATTTTTGCTCTAGGTACAGGGTCTAGGTACAGGGTCTAGGAACAGGGTCTAGGGTCTAGGTACAGGGTCAAGGGTCTAGGTAC
>NC_137675.1:2718977-2723977 GCF_963989245.1 Nansenia antarctica | reverse complement strand
CCAGTTATCACAAGACACCCTCTGCCGAGGTTGGCCCACCACAGGCTGATCAGGCCTGGGTGTGTGTCGCACGGTGGCACCACGGGGTCATTTGGGAGCCCATGTTGGGTCCCTACGTTTCAGCCACAGCCAGTGACTGCTCCGTTCTGCTGCAGTGGACAGTTCTCTGATTGCCTTCCGTTGGGCCTGTCCTCTGATCCCTACTGCCCTCAGGAGCCTTGTGGTGGAGCTGGCTACAAAGCCTCTGCAGCCCACCTCCACTGGCCACACCTTCACGTTCCAGCCCCGCCCCTCTGCTTCGACTGCTAAGTTGGCATACCGCAGCCTCTTCCGTTCGAATGCCTCATCGATGGCCTCCTCCCATGGGACCGTCAGTTCTACGATGAAGACACGCCGGCAGGACTTGGACCAGAGGACTAGGTCTGGGCGCAGGTTGGTCGCTGCAATTTCGGGTGGGAAGGTGAGCCTCTGGCTGAGGTCTACCCGCATTTCCCAATCCCGGGCTGCGTTCAGTGGGCCTGAGTCTGGAGGTGATGGCTTGGTCCGCTGTTTCTCCCCTTCCCGGATGAAGGTTGTTTTCCGTGGAAAGGTCGTCTGGGCATTTAGAGGCATGGCGTTGGTGGTTACCCTCTTGTGCTCAAGTTCGGCAGCCAAGCACTTTAGTACTTGGTTGTGGCGCCAGGTGTATCTTCCTTGAGTTAGACTGGTCTTGCAACCCACCAAGATGTGTTTGAGGGTTGCTGGGGCTGCACACTGGAGACAGGCTGGGTCCTCTCCATACCAGAGATGTAGGTTGGTAGGAGAGGGCAGGACATCATATGTGGCTCTGATGATGAAACTTAGCCTATTAGACTCCATGCTCCACAGCTCGTTCCACGTGATTTTCCTCCTCTCCACGCTCTCCCACTTCATCCAGCGGCCTTGCTGGGCTTGGGAGACTGCCTTGGCGCACCTGGCTGCTTCCTCCTGGTGGCGCACCTCCTCAACCACCATCTTCCGCCGTTCGGTTGGAGTAGCCTTTTGCCATGTGGGTGTTGTTGTTTCCAAGCCAAGGCCCCCTCTGCCATGTTGGACATGCCCCACTATATCCCGGTGTCTGAGGGCGGTCTTTGCCACCGCAACTGCTGCAGATGGCTTCCATTTCCTCCCCGTTGCTAGGATTGGAGCAGCACCTCTGACGAATGGATCCCGGGATTCTGTTAGAGTCATTTCCAGCCTTGATTTGGCACATTTGTACTCCTCCACCAGGCTTGAGATTGGTAGGGAGAGGGCTCCGTTGCCATACAGGCCTATGCTGCTAAGGCCTCTCGGCAGTCCAAGCCACTTCCTCACTTGTGCATTCACCAGTCTCTCCAGCCGGTTGGCATGGGATAGTGTGACCTCGTAGATGGAAATTGGCCACATGAGACGGGGCAGCAGTCCAAACTGAAAGCACCACAGCTTCAGCTTCCCAGGGAGAGCAGTGTTGTTGATCTGCTTGAGGCCACTGATTGTATCCTGCTTGAGTTGTTCCACCTGCTTCGAGTCTTTGAGTTCTGCGCTATACCAGCGGCCAAGGCTTTTGATGGGCTTCTCCAGAACTGTTGGTATTGGCTCGTTGTTGACGTGGAACCTCTCATTGGCGAGCTTGCCTTTGACAATGGAGATACTGCGGGACTTACTGGGTTTAATCTCCATTCGTGCCCATTTGATGTTTGCCTGGAGTTTATCCAGCAGGCGTTTGGTGCATGCGTTTGTTGTTGTTATTGTCGTCATGTCATCCATGTACGCCCTGATTGGTGGAAGACGCAGCCCGCTCTTCAACCGTTCCCCTCCAACAACCCATCGGGATGCTCGAATAATGAGCTCCATTGCCATGGTAAACGCCAGTGGAGAGATGGTGCAGCCCGCCATTATGCCTATCTCGAGGTGCTGCCAAGCAGTTGTACTGGCTTGTGCTGTAACACAGAACTGGAGGTCCTGGAAGTAGGCTTTGACCAGCCTTGTGATGCCCTCTGGGACTTGGAAGAAGTTGAACGCTGTCCACAAAATCTCATGAGGCACTGACCCGAAGGCATTGGCAAGATCTAAGAAAACCACATGCAGGTCTTTCTTCTCCTTCTTGGCCGTTTGTATCTGGTGCCAGATGACATTTGTGTGTTCCAGGCATCCTGAGAATCCACTTATCCCTGCCTTCTGCACTGAGGTGTCGACAAAGTTGTTCTTCTGCAAGAATACTGAGAGCCTCTGGGCCACAACACTGAAGAAAATCTTTCCTTCCACATTCAGTAGACTGATCTGGCGGAACTGGTCGATGGTTGAGGAATTCTTCTCTTTGGGAATCAGGATCCCTCCTGCCCTTCGCCATGCCTTTGGTATGATTCCCTTTTCCCATGCCACTTTCATTAGCTTCCAGAGGTACTTCAGGACGCCTGGACTGTTCTTATATAGCCTGTATGGAATGCCGTTGGGCCCAGGGGCTGAGGCTGTTCTTGTCCGTTTTACTGTGCTCTCAACTTCGCTCCATGTAGGGGGCCTTGTTTCCATCTGGTGCTCAGGTGGTTGGATTGGTGGCATGTCATCCGGAATGCTGGCTGGGACATGCCTCTGGTTGTCAGAGTAGGTCTTCCTCAGGTGCTCCTCTAGTTCCCTTATGGGTACTTTGAGGGTCCCCGTTTTCTCCTTGACAAAGAGGTCTTTGACGAACTTGTAGGGATCTCTGTAGAAGGCAGTCCTCGTTCGCTCTTTCTTCTTGTGTTGCTTTCTCAAGCATTCTGCTCTTCGCAGTGTTGCAAGACGCTGCTTGATGTCGGCCTGTAGTGCCTCAAGTCCTTTCCTTTCCACTTCTGTGGCCTTCTTCCACTGTTTTCTCAGGCACCTTCTTTCTTTCACAAGTCTTTCAATCTCTTGTTGTCTCCTGGACTTGAGATGGGCTGATGGTTCCTTCTGTGTCCCATGGTTCTTACTTTTCACCCCAAATCTCTCTGCTCCATAGCTGTAAATGATCTCTCCAATCTTGTCCAGTTTTCTTTCCACGCCCCCTTTCAGACCTTCTAGAAGATGGACAAGGTCTGTGTCTGTGTTTTCCCACTCCTTTTTCTGGCAGGCTTTAGGCCACAAGATTTGAGGCTTTCGTCCATTCATCTTCCTCTCTACTGCTGTCTGTGGCTGGATAGGCTTTGGACTCATGTCCATTGATGGATCTGTGCTTGGTTGAGCTTCGTCTGGGGTTCTGATACCCTGTGGACTGTGGTGAATATCCTGCCACTGGGCTATACTCGACTGATTTGCCCTACCTCTGAGGAAGTAGCGGTCAATGCGAGGCACCTCGCTAAGCTCTCTTAGGCACTTTTTCCTGCCCTGGTGGATCTTGAGACCCTTCTCTGATGTTATCTTTTTCCAGCCACAGATGCAGCTTTGTAGCTTGTGTCCTGCCAGTATTGTTACTCTGTCAACTACCGTGCTGATCATTTGCTTCGTTGTCATTTCCGTTCCAGGGTCTGTTACTGTGTGATCCGCCGATGAGTCATCTTCCGCCCCCGCTCTCGCAGACTCTAGGGGTGTTTTTCCTTTTGCATTTTTCGTAGCCATGGTTGGGTGGAACCAAGTCACTGTGTAGTGAAAGGCTCCTGCCAACACGGGTAGCTAACCCATGCCAGCCCCGTTGGGGTCTGTTCCCTCCTGTCAGCTGTCTCTTCAGGCCGTCACCAGGTCTTTCCCAGGTTGTCAGCTGCCCTTTCGCAGCGGTCACTGGTTTTGACACCAGACATCAGGATTCTTAATAGGACTGGTTGTTAAAATCCCTAAATATTCAGCACAACAATTGAGTGGAGTTGGAGATGTCCTCTTGGGTGGAGTGGAATTTGGCAATGATCACGTGGTGCCACCAGTACGACACATCTTCAGTTGTGGTCCCCGACCTCATTGGGTGTTTCGGCCAGTTATCACAAGACACCCTCTGCCGAGGTTGGCCCACCACATGCTGATCAGGCCTGGGTGTGTGTCGCACGGTGGCACCACGGGGTCATTTGGGAGCCCATGTTGGGTCTACCTCTAGAACACCATGGAACACACTACCTCTGGAACACCATGGAACACCATGGAACACCATGGAACACCATTGAACACACTAACTCTAGAACACCATGGAACACACCACCTCTGGAACACCATGGAACACACTACCTCTAGAACACCATGGAACACACCACCTCTGGAACACCATGGAACACACTACCTCTAGAACACCATGGAACACACCACCTCTGTTCCATGGTACTGGTAGTGGCTACTGCCCTCAGGAGCCTTGTGGTGGAGCTGGCTACAAAGCCTCTGCAGCCCACCTCCACTGGCCACACCTTCACGTTCCAGCCCCGCCCCTCTGCTTCGACTGCTAAGTTGGCATACCGCAGCCTCTTCCGTTCGAATGCCTCATCGATGGCCTCCTCCCATGGGACCGTCAGTTCTACGATGAAGACACGCCGGCAGGACTTGGACCAGAGGACTAGGTCTGGGCGCAGGTTGGTCGCTGCAATTTCGGGTGGGAAGGTGAGCCTCTGGCTGAGGTCTACCCGCATTTCCCAATCCCGGGCTGCGTTCAGTGGGCCTGAGTCTGGAGGTGATGGCTTGGTCCGCTGTTTCTCCCCTTCCCGGATGAAGGTTGTTTTCCGTGGAAAGGTCGTCTGGGCATTCTAGAGGTAGTGTGTTCCATGGTGTTCCATGGTGTTCCATGGTGTTCTAGAGGTAGTGTGTTCCATGGTGTTCCAGAGGTAGTGTGTTCCATGGTGTTCCATGGTGTTCCATGGTGTTCTAGAGGTAGTGTGTTCCATGGTGTTCCATGGTGTTCCATGGTGTTCTAGAGGTAGTGTGTTCCATGGTGTTCTAGAGGTAGTGTGTTCCATGGTGTTCCAGAGGTAGTGTGTTCCATGGTGTTCTAGAGGTAGTGTGTTCCATGGTGTTCTAGAGGTAGTGTGTTCCATGCTGTTCCATGGTGTTCCATGGTGTTCCATGGTGTTCCATGG
>NC_137675.1:2706477-2708977 GCF_963989245.1 Nansenia antarctica | reverse complement strand
AGAGTGAGTGTGGAACGAGCACTTCTCAGCCTTAATAAAAAGGCGATTCTCCAGTAGGCGCTGGAGGACTAGGCGGACATGTTGGACATGCTCCTCAGGGTTCCTGGAGAATACTAGGATGTCATCCAGGTAGAGGACGACAAAGATGTCCAGCATGTCCCTGAGGACGTCGTTCATGAGGGCCTGAAAGACGGAGGGGGCGTTAGTGAGACCAAAGGGCATGACAAGGTACTCATAGTGGCCACGGGGGGTCTTGAACGCCGTCTTCCACTCGTCACCCTCACGAATCCGGACCAGATGGTAGGCGTTCCGGAGGTCCAGCTTAGTGAAGATGGTGGCCCCAAGGAGGGGCTCAAAGTTGGAGCTCATGAGGGGGAGAGGATAGGTGTTCCGGACGGTGATTGCATTGAGCTCACGGTAGTCAATGCATGGCCTGAGGGTTCCATCCTTCTTCTTCACGAAGAAAAACCCCGCTGCCACCGGGGAGTGTGATGGACGGATGAGCCCCTCAGCCAGACAGTCGGAGATGTAGGTGTCCATGGCTGCCTTCTCCGGGGGGGCAAGGTTGTAGAGGCGACTGACCGGAAGTTTGTTGCCAGGGCGGAGCTCGACGGCACAGTCGTAGGGCCGGTGAGGCGGCAGGGTGCGAGCACGCTCCTTGCTGAAGGCCTCTCCGAGGTCGTGGTAGACCTCTGGGATGGAGGAGAGGTCAGGGGGAGCCGGAGGCGGTCGCAGAGGCGATGTGGGGGTATGGGCGGCACGGAGGCACCGGGCGTAGCATGCGGTACTCCAGCTCAGGATACGTCCCTCACCATAGCTGACATGGGGAATGTGGAGCTCGAGCCACGGTCGTCCCAGGATGAGCGGGGACTGGGGGGTCTTGAGGATGTAAAACCGGATCTCCTCCACATGGTTCCCAGAGACGGTCAAGGAGAGGGGTGTAGAGCGGTGGGTGAGAGGCCCCAGGCTGTGTCCGTCTAGGGCTGAGACGGAGAGGGGGGTCTCGAGGGCAACGAGGGGAACGGCAGCTGAGCGGGCCAGCTGGGCGTCCATAAAGTTCTCGTCTGCTCCCGAGTCAATAATGGCCTCGACCGTGAGGTTCTGCCCCTGCCAGGAGAGGGTGACAGAGAACCTGGCTGGGCTGGTGGTAGGTGGGGATTGAGAGACACGGCTCACCCGGATTCCCCCTTCGGGTGAGCCTGCCCCTTTTGATAGGGACGGGCAGGTGTCACGGAGGTGTCCCTTCTCTCCACAGTAGAGGCACAGGCCCTGGGCCCTTCTCCTCTCCTTCTCCGCCGTGGTGAGGCGGGCTCGACCAAGCTGCATCGGCTCCTCGCCAGTGCATGGGGTGTAGGTCGACTCCCGTGCGGAGGAGGGGTTGGCTGTGACGATAGGGTCCTGGGGGCGTGGCGAGCTGGTCTGGTAGCGCCCTCTCTCTCTCCGACGCTCCCGGGAGCGCTCGTCAACGTCGATGGCTAGGGCCACTAGTTCGTCCAGGGCGGCGGGTCTGTCCCGGACGAGCTCGTCCTTGATGGCCTCACTCAGCCCCTGGCGGAAAGCAGATCGCAGTGCCCTGTCATTCCATCCGCTTCCGGCTGCCAGGGTGCGAAACTCGGTAGAGTAGGCCGCCGCGGTCCGGTTCCCCTGGTGGAGTGACATCAGTCGCGCCCCGACCTCCTGTCCTGCAGTGGGGTGGTCGAAAACCCTCTTGAACTCCGTGAGGAAGGTAGCGTAGTCACCGAACAGGTCAGGGCGGGCGCAGAGGGTGGCCTGGACCCAATTCAGGGCGTCGCCGGTGGTGAGGTTGGTGATGAACGCCACCCGGGCTGCCGGCGACCAGAACTGGCTGGGCTGATGCGAGAACACCAGCTCGCACTGGAGGATGAAGCCTCGGAACTGGGCGAAGGCTCCGTCGAAGGGGCGGGGGCTGGCTAGGTGGGGCTCCCGTGGCTGTCCAGTAGGTGGTGCCGGTAGCTGGGCAGGGTCAGGGAGAGCAGGGGGGGGGGCAACGGCTGCGAGCGCGGCCACCTGTGCTGTAAGCGCTTGGGTCGTAGAGATGAGGTGCTGCAGCTGGGTGGCGCGGTGCTCCTGGTTAGCCTCCTGGGTTGTCATGCGAGTGTTCAGGGCCTGGCACGCTGTAGCGGCCGCCTGGAGGAGGTGAGTGTGTTCGTCGAGGATCTGGATAGCCGTCGGACCGGATCCAGGGGTGGGAGATGGTGCCCGGTCCTTCGTGTCGTCTGAGCCCAATTGCATGGTCAGTTCTTCTGTTATGACACGGGGGCGAGGGAGCTCAAGGACACGACACCGGAGGCAGAATAGAGTGTTAGCCCCGTAGGGTATTTATTTACAGTGCAGGTGGGTGGAAACACAGATGATGAGTCCGGAGGTTTCAGCCTGGCGGGCTGGGGGTTTCAACCTGGCGGGATGGCGGTAGTGGTTGGCATGGGCTGTGGAGGAACAGGAAAGCAGGGTAAGTCTCCACGGTAGGCCAGTACATAAG
>NC_137675.1:2676161-2683661 GCF_963989245.1 Nansenia antarctica | reverse complement strand
CCACAGCTTGGGTGGAGGTGGAAGGGTGTTCCTCAGCTTGGGTGGAGGTGGAAGGGTGTTCCTCAGCTTGGATGGTGGAAGGGTGTTCCTCAGCTTGGGTGGAGGTGGAAGGGTGTTCCTCAGCTTGGGTGGCTGGTGGAAGGGTGTTCCTCAGCTTAGGTGGCTGGTGGAAGGGTGTTCCTCAGCTTGGGTGGAGGTGGAAGGGTGTTCCTCAGCTTGGGTGGAGGTGGAAGGGTGTTCCTCAGCTTAGGTGGCTGGTGGAAGGGTGTTCCACAGCTTGGGTGGCTGGTGGAAGGGTGTTCCTCAGCTAGGATGGAGGTGGAAGGGTGTTCCTCAGCTTGGGTGGAGGTGGAAGGATGTTCCTCAGCTTGGATGGAGGTGGAAGGGTGTTCCTCAGCTTGGGTGGAGGTGGAAGAGTGTTCCTCCTCAGCTTGGGTGGAGGTGGAAGGATGTTCCTCAGCTTGGATGGAGGTGGAAGGGTGTTCCTCAGCTTGGGTGGAGGTGGAAGACTGTTCCTCAGCTTGGATGGAGGTGGAAGGGTGTTCCTCAGCTTGGGTGGCTGGTGGAAGGATGTTCCTCAGCTTGGATGGAGGTGGAAGGATGTTCCTCAGCTTGGATGGAGGTGGAAGGGTGTTCCTCAGCTTGGGTGGAGGTGGAAGAGTGTTCCTCAGCTTGGGTGGCTGGTGGAAGGGTGTTCCTCAGCTTGGATGGAGGTGGAAGGGTGTTCCTCAGCTTAGATGGAGGTGGAAGGGTGTTCCTCAGCTTGGATGGCTGGTGGAAGGGTGTTCCTCAGCTTGGCTGGTGGAAGGGTGTTCCACAGCTTAGGTGGCTGGTGGAAGGGTGTTCCTCAGCTTGGGTGGAGGTGGAAGGGTGTTCCTCAGCTAGGATGGAGGTGGAAGGGTGTTCCTCAGCTTGGGTGGAGGTGGAAGGGTGTTCCTCAGCTAGGATGGAGGTGGAAGGGTGTTCCTCAGCTTGGGTGGAGGTGGAAGGGTGTTCCTCAGCTTGGGTGGAGGTGGAAGAGTGTTCCTCAGCTTAGATGGAGGTGGAAGGGTGTTCCTCAGCTTAGATGGAGGTGGAAGGATGTTCCTCAGCTTGGATGGTGGAAGGGTGTTCCTCAGCTTGGGTGGAGGTGGAAGAGTGTTCCACAGCTTGGGTGGCTGGTGGAAGGGTGTTCCTCAGCTTAGGTGGATGGTGGAAGGGTGTTCCTCAGCTTAGGTGGATGGTGGAAGGGTGTTCCACAGCTTGGGTGGAGGTGGAAGAGTGTTCCACAGCTTGGGTGGAGGTGGAAGGGTGTTCCTCAGCTTAGGTGGATGGTGGAAGGGTGTTCCTCAGCTTAGGTGGATGGTGGAAGGGTGTTCCACAGCTTGGGTGGTGGAAGGGTGTTCCTCAGCTTGGGTGGCTGGTGGAAGGGTGTTCCACAGCTTGGATGGTGGAAGGGTGTTCCTCAGCTTGGATGGTGGAAGAGTGTTCCTCAGCTTGGTTCAACATCCAGGCTTTTAGGGTACGGAGACAAAAGCGCCCAGGGAACTGGACAGGACATGATGTCATACGTGACACCCTGGAGGTGAACTCAGGAGCTGCAGTTTGAGCGTCTGCCCTCTGACCCCGGACTTCTCTCCTGACCCCAGGAGCTGCAGTTTGACCCCTAGCCTCTAAACACCTAACCCCTAACCTCTGACCTTTCTCCTGACCCAGGAGCTGCAGTTTGACCTCTAACCTCTAACCTTTGACCTCTCTGTGACCCCAGGAGCTGCAGTTTGACCTCTAATCTCTAACCTCTAACGTCTGACCTCTCTGTGACCCCAGGAGCTACAGTTTGATCTCTCACCTCTAACCTTTGACCTCTCTGTGACCTCTAGGAGCTGCAGTTTGAGCGTTTGACCCGGGAGCTGGAAGCGGAGCGGCAGATGGTGGCGACCCAGCTGGGCAGGTGCAAGCTGGGCTCTGAGACGGGCAGCATGAGCAGCATCAGGTACCTGTCTGTCTGTCTGTCTGTCTGCCTGCCTGCCTGACTGTCTGTCTGTCTGACCGCTGGGTCTGTCTGTCTGTCTGCCTGCCTGCCTGCCTGTCTCTCTGTCTGTCTGTCTGTCTGTCTTTCTGTCTCTCTCTCTTGCTCGATTCTTCGCTCCTCACATACCCCCCCCCCCCACACACCCACCTACCACACACACACACACACACACACACACACACACACACACACACACACACACACACACACACACTCCCTGTAGTACCCTCCCCCCTCCCTCCTTACCTGCGTCACCAGGTGTGTTCAGTGAAGCCTCCCGGACCACCTGTCTCTTTCATTATACACCCCCCCCACACCCCCCCTCCCACACACACACACACACAGTTCCATTCTTAACTCAGTTAACACTGTCTGAGTCTCCGATGTCTCACATCCCACACCTCCCGCCCTTGTCTGGCTCTCCACCAATCAGAACAGTCCCCACCAGGGAACAGGGGGGTAGTACCTGTGTTCCACCACCAGGGGCAGCAGCAGGACAATGTGTGTCTCCTGTGTGTCTGTGTGTGTGTGTGTGTGTGTGTGTGTGTGTGTGTCTCCTGTGTGTGTGTGTGTGTGTGTGTGTGTGTGTGTCTCCTGTGTGTCTCCTCTGTGTGTGTGTGTGTGTGTGTGTGTGTGTGTGTGTGTTCTCCAGGGAGGGATTCTCTTCCTCTATGGTCGTTCTCATTCCAATCTGATGACCAACAATGGATCTGAGACACTCTAGAACTGTTGGTTCTGGTTCTTAATTAACCTGGTGACCTCCTGAGCCCCTGGACCAGACGCTCTTTGTGGGAAACCCTGTCGGCTAGGATCACCCGTGGGAATGTTGCCTAGATACGTACCCTCCACGTCTGTCCTGTCAGCTGGCCAATGGGAGCCTCTCTAACGTGATTGGATGGTGTTGGATGAGGATGGTGTATGTATACGTCCTCGCTGTGCTGGTATATCTATAAATATATTTATGTCTATAAGTACATTATATATATATATATACTTATAGTCATATTTATAGACATAATATATATATATATATATATTTATTTATAGATATGTCTATAAATATGTCTAAGTACATATCTATAAATGTATATGTATACATATATATCTATTAATATATATCTATAAATGTATATCTATACATATATACAGTACAGGCCAAAAGTTTGGACACACCTTCTCATTCAATGCGTTTCCTTTATTTTCATGACTATTTACATTGTAGATTCTCACTGAAGGCATCAAAACTATGAATGAACACATATGGAATTATGTACTTAACAAAAAAGTGTGAAATAACTCTAAATATGTCTTATATTTTAGATTCCTCAAAAGCCACCCTTTGCTTTTTTGATAGTGCTGCAAACCCTTCGTGTTCTCTCAATGAGCTTCATGAGGTAGTCACCTGAAATGGTTTTCACTTCACAGTTGTGCCTTGTCAGGGTTCATTAGTGGAATTTCTTGCCTTATTAATAACCTCATCTTATCCACCTCATTTTTCTGGTTTTCTGCTCGAAATGACATGCCCACAGTGAATATAGAATATCTCCACAATCACAAGGGCCTTCATAATGATCTTGTTATCAAATGAAAGCTAACACCTGTGGGGTGGCTGTCAGAATCAAAATCTATGTTACTGTGTCAGAGTAAATAGAGCTAGAACATTATAAAACATCTCAAATTCAGTCTCCGCCTAAAAAAACAACAGCTTTTACAGTGAATATCACCTTGGAAACCTGATAACCAAGCCCAAATCATCTAGGAATCAGTACTCCAGGGTCTTATTAGTACTTGTGCCAAAGTCGATGCTAGTAATGTGAGCAAATGCAACTTTGTACCTGTTTTAGTACAGGTATGTTTAGGCGGACACCTATATGTTTAGGCCATTTGGAGATATTTTGGCACCATCTTTGACCTTTGACCTTTCTCATGTATCAGATTTCTTTTTTTTATTTTATTTTTTGGGGGGGATTTTTTTGGGGTTGGCCGACCAATGGTATGGAAATTCAGCGTTGAAACCGGACATGACACATTCTCCAGTTGGAGAAAACTGGATGTGACTTCGGCCGTGTTTACCGTCTCGGCAAAAAAATGGTGGCATCGTATAGCATGCAAAGTTGTGAAAAAAATTTGATATCGATGAAGAGAATTGATCGAGGTAAGCTCTTTATATCACTTCGGATCCACCTGTGGGTCCGTTGGCTCCTATGAGGTTGGGGTTGGGACCATCAGTTGTGTTGTGCAGAAGTCAGGTTGATACACAGCTGACAGCCCTATTGGACAACTGTTAGAATTCATATTATGGCAAGAACCAATCAGCTAAGTAAAGAGAAACGAGTGGCCATCATTACTTTAAGAAATGAAGGTCAGTCAGTCCGGAAAATTGCAAAAACTTTGAATGTGTCCCCAAGTGCAGTCGCAAAAACCATCAAGCGCTACAACGAAACTGGCTCACATGAGGACCGCCCCAGGAAAGGGATGAATGCCACACAGAGTTCTAGCAGCAGACACATCTCTAGAACAACTGTTAAGAGGAGACTGCGCGAATCAGGCCTTCATGGTCAAATAGCTGCTAGGAAACCACTGCTAAGGAGAGGCAACAAGCAGAAGAGATTTGTTTTGGCCAAGAAACACAAGGAATGGACATTAGACCAGTGGAAATCTGTGCTTTGGTCTGATGAGTCCAAATTTGAGATCTTTGGTTCCAACCGCCGTGTCTTTGTGCGACGCAGAAAAGGTGAACGGATGGATTCTACATGCCTGGTTCCCACCGTGAAGCATGGAGGAGGAGGTGTGATGGTGTGGGGGTGCTTTGCTGGTGACACTGTTGGGGATTTATTCAAAATTGAAGGCATACTGAACCAGCATGGCTACCACAGCATCCTGCAGCGACATGCCATCCCATCCGGTTTGCGTTTAGTTGGACCATCATTTATTTTTCAACAGGACAATGACCCCAAACACACATCCAGGCTGTGTAAGGGCTATTTGACCAAGAAGGAGAGTGATGGAGTGCTGCGCCAGATGACCTGGCCTCCACAGTCACTGGACCTGAACCCAATCGAGATGGTTTGGGATGAGCTGGACCGCAGAGTGAAGGCAAAAGGGCCAACAAGTGCTAAGCATCTCTGGGAACTCCTTCAAGACTGTTGGAAAACCATTTCAGGTGACTACCTCTGGAAGCTCATCAAGAGAATGCCAAGAGTGTGCAAAGCAGTAATCAGAGCAAAGGGTGGCTACTTTGAAGAAACTAGAATATAAGACATGTTTTCAGTTATTTCACACTTTTTTGTTAAGTACATAATTCCACATGTGTTCATTCATAGTTTTGATGCCTTCAGTGAGAATCTACAATGTAAATAGTCATGAAAATAAAGGAAACGCATTGAATGAGAAGGTGTGTCCAAACTTTTGGCCTGTACTGTATCTATGAATATATACTGTATATATATATATATACGTCTGTTAGGCTGCTTATTCCACATTAGCTCACATCATGGCGTGCGCACACACACACACACACACACACACACACACACACAGACACACACACACACACACACACACACACACACACACACACGTCTGTGTATAGTAGCACCTACAGAGGCGTTACCATAACAACACTCATCCTGATCCATGAATGGTGACGTCAGCGTGCGCTCTGGAGGCCTGGAGGATCATGGGGGTTTAGAGGTCTTTACGGGTGCTAATGACTCTGGTGTCTGTGTGAGGTGGCAGCCTCTGTGCTTTAGTAGTCTTAGCCCTGGGCCCAATCCCATTTCCCTTTCCCCCCCCCTACCCCTCGTTTCGGAGCGCCACTCGCTTTTTCGGCTTTCGCCTCGGAACAGAGTCACAAGGGGTCGTGGATGAACATCTTCCCCTATGAAATGGGACGACCCTTCAAGACCCTGAGTGATACGTCATCAGTAGTGTCATATGTAAGCACGGACGCTCGCGATTCGTTCACAACTTAACAAAGTGACACTGGGTTGACCGACGTTAAGGGGCCGGGTAATTTGATTGGACAAGAGGGCATTCCATGAGTGCTGATCAGATTTCCAGAGCGAATTTACGAACGCACCCTTAGTGAGTTTGTAGTCTTAGTGAGGTTGTAGTTTTAGAGAGGTTGTAGTCTTAGAGAGGTTGTAGTCTTAGGGAGGTTGTAGTCTTAGGGAGGTTGTAGTCTTAGGGAGGTTGTAGTCTTAGAGAGGTTGTAGTCTTAGTGAGGTTGTAGTCTTAGTGAGGTTGTAGTCTTAGGGAGGTTGTAGTCTTAGAGAGGTTGTAGTCTTAGAGAGGTTGTAGTCTTAGGGAGGTTGTAGTTTTAGAGAGGTTGTAGTCTTAGGGAGGTTGTAGTCTTAGAGAGGTTGTAGTCTTAGGGAGGTTGTAGTCTTAGAGAGGTTGTAGTCTTAGGGAGGTTGTAGTCTTAGAGAGGTTGTAGTCTTAGGGAGGTTGTAGTCTTAGAGAGGTTGTAGTCTTAGTGAGGTTGTAGTCTTAGAGAGGTTGTAGTCTTAGAGAGGTTGTAGTCTTAGAGAGGTTGTAGTCTTAGGGAGGTTGTAGTCTTAGAGAGGTTGTAGTCTTAGAGAGGTTGTAGTCTTAGGGAGGTTGTAGTCTTAGAGAGGTTGTAGTCTTAGGGAGGTTGTAGTCTTAGAGAGGTTGTAGTTTTAGAGAGGTTGTAGTTTTAGAGAGGTTGTAGTCTTAGTGAGTTTGTAGTCTTAGGGAGGTTGTAGTCTTAGGGAGGTTGTAGTTTTAGAGAGGTTGTAGTCTTAGGGAGGTTGTAGTCTTAGTGAGGTTGTAGTCTTAGAGAGGTTGTAGTCTTAGGGAGGTTGTAGTCTTAGAGAGGTTGTAGTCTTAGGGAGGTTGTAGTCTTAGGGAGGTTGTAGTCTTAGGGAGGTTGTAGTCTTAGGGAGGTTGTAGTCTTAGGGAGGTTGTAGTCTTAGAGAGGTTGTAGTTTTAGAGAGGTTGTAGTCTTAGAGAGGTTGTAGTCTTAGGGAGGTTGTAGTCTTAGAGAGGTTGTAGTCTTAGGGAGGTTGTAGTCTTAGGGAGGTTGTAGTCTTAGGGAGGTTGTAGTCTTAGGGAGGTTGTAGTCTTAGGGAGGTTGTAGTCTTAGAGAGGTTGTAGTCTTAGAGAGGTTGTAGTCTTAGAGAGGTTGTAGTCTTAGAGAGGTTGTAGTCTTAGGGAGGTTGTAGTCTTAGGGAGGTTGTAGTCTTAGGGAGGTTGTAGTCTTAGTGAGGTTGTAGTCTTAGAGAGGTTGTAGTCTTAGAGAGGTTGTAGTCTTAGAGAGGTTGTAGTCTTAGGGAGGTTGTAGTCTTAGGGAGGTTGTAGTCCTGCTGAGCCTAGTTGTTCAAAACGTTTAACCTGGATCAGAACTCTATCCGGGAAAAGAAAGTATAGTGGCCTAATTAAGGTAGTGCTGGGGACACATGGGAAGGGGAGGGGGAGAGGGTTAACTGGTGAAGGCGAGCTTGAAGAGGTGGGTTTTGAGGGCCTGT
>NC_137675.1:2655729-2660729 GCF_963989245.1 Nansenia antarctica | reverse complement strand
ATCAGCAGGAACAACAGTCAACTATGACCTGCTGAAGTTTATTTTTTTAAATAGTGAGCCTGATGAGATCCCTAGACATTGAGTGGTAACTGTTGTGAGAAGTGCAGGAGAGATGAGAGGTAGAGAGGTGATTTTCCCAGGATATGTGAAGATCCGTGAATATATTTTTGTATCTCTTTCTTATTAATGAAAATGAGCGCTGATACAACAATGCATGTGAACAATGCTTTGGCAAAAAAAAAAAAAAAAAGAGAGAGGCTGGCGGAGGTAGAAATCGGAGGATGGGCTCGTTGTAAAGCGTGGGACGGAATGTGGAATGGTATCACACACACGTCTGTCTGGGGAATGGTATCGAAACGAGACGTGTGTGTGAGTTTGAATGATACCGTTCCTCATTCCGTGCCATGCTTTCTAACGAACCCGACCTCCGATTCCTACCTCCCCCGGCCTCCCCTGACAGAGACCTCCAGAATGTTCCATGGAGAGAGCTTTCTTGCTGAGTATGAGATATGGTAAACGTCAGCTTCGAGCTTTAAGCACACACACTCCTCCGAACAGGTCTTACAGGTGTTTTAAACATTATGATATTCCGCCAATTTCCTGTCTTATAAGAGAGAGGAAATTGGCAGTATTTAAAACACACCTGTGAGACAGTTCAGAGTGGGAGATCTTAACACATCTCCTGGCTGCCTTATGCTTCAGTACCATTACTGTAAACGACAGAAGGAATGTCAAGTTTTACTTCTGAACAGAAACCAGGCAGATGGTGAATAACAGGGGACAGGCAGGTAGGAAGGCTGTGAATGAGCCAATCAGACGCTCTCTTGACTGGTCTGAACACCTGTGAATGCTCCAATCAGAGGGTAGATGAGAGAAGTGAGAATCTGCATTCAGTACATCTGCAGTCTCAAACACGTCTCAAACACACACACACACACACACACACACACACGCAAGCACACGCACGTTCACATAGAGCCGGCGTCTAATGATCGCAAGGTCGGCGGCAGATCGACAGTTCGAACCCCGGCTGGTTACATGTCGAGGTGTCCTTGGGCAAGACACTGAACCCCCAAATTGCTCCCAGTGAGTGGGCCGGCCGGCCAGTGCCTTGCATGGTAGCTTGGTGTGTGAATGTGTGTGTGAATGTGTGTGTGAATGAGAGGCCGTTGTAAAGAGCTTTGGAATAAGGCGCTGTATAAGTGTAAGTTTGTATAAGTGTTACGTCTTCTGCCTGGACTAACAGTAATAAGGATGCATGAACAAGGAGCTCCAGTTTTCATAACTTTACTGTCAACGTCAAGTTCAACAACAACATGTACATATCAATACGCACCCACAGTATAGCAACAACATAAAATAGTCCCATGCCTATTGCATACATAACAATTCCTCCCTTCCAGCATTGATGTAACCCCTAAACATCACAAAGTAAACAGTGTGTTCAGTAACTAACCATAACAGAAATATGATGCTCTATCAAAGGTAAGTTAGTCAGTCCTGACTACAATTCAAGTCTCTGAGGTGCTCTGCGATTTCTCTCAGGGTAACGCCTTGGTTGAGAACCAGAGCCAGTGGCCCTCAGTTGAGGTTCAACAGCCTGTGCAGGTTCAGCATCATTATCAGTGTCAAAGTCCTCTGGTGTTGCCAGAGTAGACTCATCCGAGTCTGGAGGTGCCACTGATTCCTTAGCTGTGGTATTGCGAGCTGTTACATCCAGTAGCTGGTCAACATGCCTGCGCCAGACGATGTCAGGCCCTACACTCACGGTGTAAGTCAGTGGTCCTGTCCGTGACAGAACCTCACCAGGCTGCCATTTCTGGTTGTTACCTCTATAGTCTCTGGCAAGCACTTTGTGTCCAACACTGAAAATCCTCAGTTGCCGTTGTGTCTGTCCACTAGAACACTGCTTCTCCAACACATGTTTGCGGATGTCTGGTTTTAGCAAATACAAACGCGATCTGAGGTTCCTGCCCATGAACAGCATAGCCGGCGTCTGGCCCGTTGTGGCATGAGCTGTGTTTCGGTAAGCCAGCAGGAAGTTTGCTACTTTCTGTTGTAACACTGTTCCATCCTTCCCACTTGCTTTCATTGACTGCTTGAAAGATTGTACAAAACGTTCCGCCAAGCCGTTAGTTGCAGGATGGTGAGGAGCTGAGGTAAGGTGTTTGACACCATTCCGTTTGAGGAAACTCTGGAACTCCTCTCCAGTGAATATACTCGCGTTGTCACTCACCAGTTGTTGGGGCAGCCCTGTGCGGGAGAAGAGTGTGCGCAGTATGTCCACTGTTTTAGTAGATGTGGCCTGTTTCACTTTGAAGACTTCGGGCCACTTTGAATGGGCGTCAACCATAATAAGGAACATCCGATCCATGAAGGGCCCTGCGTAGTCTATGTGAATACGTTGCCACGGGGTAGTGGGCCATTCCCATGTGTGGAGGGGTGCCGTCTGGGGTTGGCGCTGTATCTGTTGGCATCCACTGCAGGTCTTAGCCAGGTCCTCTATTTGACCGTCTATGCCAGGCCACCAGACATAGCTTCTAGCAAGGCTCTTCATCTTAACCACACGAGATGCCCTTCGTGTAGTGATTCCAACACTCGTGAACGCAGCTTGGGTGGCACAATGACACGCGTACCCCACATGACACAGCCTTGACACACTGATAGCTGGTCACGACGGGTGGAGTACTCAGGTAGCTGGAGGTAGCCCTGTGTTGGCCATCCATTCACTGTCAACTCATATACTTTAGACATGGTAGGATCTCTGTTGGTCTCCATTTGTATCTGAGCTCTTGTGGCAGGAAGTGACTCCAGTTGGGTCAAGTGGAACGCGTCAGCTGGATCCGTTGTGTCCTCCACAGGGTGTGCATCGTGTGGGAGGCGTGAGAGTCCATCGGCGTTTCCATGTTGTTTAGTTCCTTTAAACTCAATGGTGTAGGTGTGCGCACCCAGAAACAGAGCCCATCTTTGTAAGCGTGCTGCTGTCATTACTGGGATACACTTTTGAGGGTTAAAGATTGATACCAGGGGCTGATGATCTGTGATCAATGTGAAGTGCTTTCCATATAGATATTGATTAAACTTCTTCACCCCCCATACTAAACTCAAGGCTTCTCTGTCAATTTGAGCATAGTTGCGTTCTGCCGAGTTGAGAGATCTTGACGCGAAAGCGATTGGTCGCTCAGCTCCATCAGGCATTTTGTGTGAGAGCACGGCGCCAATACCATACGGGGACGCATCGCAGGCCAGGCGCAGGGGGAGACCGGGGTCAAAGTGCGTCAAGACCTCTTCTGAGGTGATTAGCTGCTTAGCAGTCCCAAATGCTCGTTCACAGTCCTTTGAACACTTCCATTTCCTGCCCAACTGTAACAAACAGTGTAAGGGGTGCAAAACAGTGGAGAGGTTTGGCAGAAACTTGTGGTAATAATTAATAAGGCCCAGGAAGGAGCGCAGCTGGCTCACATTCTCTGGTTTTGGTGCTCTCAGAACAGCATTGATTTTGTCCTGAGATTTGTGGAGGCCATGTCTGTCGATGGTGTGACCACAAAACTCGATGGAGTCTTTGAAAAACTCGCATTTCTTCTTGTTTGCTCTCAGTCCGTATTCCTCCAATCTGGACAGGACTGTCTTCAGGTTTGCCAGGTGTGTCCCATCATCAACTCCAGTGATAATGATGTCGTCCAGATAGCATTGTGTGCCCGGTATCCCTTGGAGTACTTGATCCATAGCACGTTGCCATATCGCTGGGGCACTAGATATACCAAAGACCAATCTGTTGTACTGGTAAAGGCCTTTGGTGGTGTTTATGGTCAGGTACTTTCTTGATGACTCCTCCACCTCCATCTGCAAGTATGCCTGAGCAAGGTCTATCTTTGAGAAACGCTCTCCACCCGCCAGGGACGCAAAGATATCATCTATGCGTGGGAGGGGATACTGATCTGCATGCAGGACAGGATTTACTGTGACCTTGAAATCACCACAGATTCGTAGGTTGCCCAGTCACACCAGTCGACCTTGGAGAGAATACCTTGGTCCTCCAAGTGCTGGAGCTCCGCCTCCACCTTGGGGCGAAGGGCGGACGAGCCTTGTGAAACTTGGGTTTTCCCATGGGAGATATTTTCTCACCTGTGTACGTTTTCAACATCACCGAGGTAGGTTTTAGTTTCAGATATGATTTTACGACCTGTCTCTTTAAGAGAGTGAAGTTCGGCATGACAACTCAACACTTGAATCACTTGAATCAGTTTCACTGACCTGATGTACATTTCTGTCTCTCTTTCCTGTTTTCTTTTGGTATGATGTCTTATCACATGGCTTTGATTTGCACATTTTCTGTACGTGTCCTCTTTTGTTGCACTGTCTACAGTCTTTATCTTTGAATCAGCAATCAACTGGGTCATGTGACTTGTTCCCACACCGATAGCATGCCATTGGCTTGTCATCCCTTTTTGTGTGCATTTTATTCACAGAGCATTCTCCCATATATTTCTTTTGCAGTTGAACCGAGTCTTTTGCAACAGTTTCCATTGACACGGCGATGTCACACGCGGTCTCCAGTGTCAGATTCTTTTTGGTCAAGAGCCTTTTCTGCGTGCCTTCATTGTGCAATCCGCAGACGAGCCTGTCTCTGAGCGCATCCGATAGTCCCGGCCCAAATTCACAGTGTTCAGCCAGTCTACGGAGCTCCGCGATATAGTCCGCTACAGACTCGGTTTTGTGTTGATCTCTCTTATGAAATCGGAAACGTTCGGCTATCACAGGTGCAGGTCCCATACTAGCGTGACTACACCCACTGAGGGGGCTAAAATAATATATAGTAGTGTATGAATGTATGACATGTATCACATAGTGTGTAAGAAATGTAAATCTTTACCTTTTCTTTTGACTGTTTTCCCCTGCTTTCATATTCATTCTATGCTTGTATATGTTTTTATATTCACTTTATGTTCTTATTCCTGTTGTAAAGCACTTTGAGCTGCATTTCTTGTATGAAAGGTGCT
>NC_137675.1:2640729-2650729 GCF_963989245.1 Nansenia antarctica | reverse complement strand
CTCGCCCAACAAACACCACCTCCACTCCTCCTCACCCGGCCGGCTCGCCAAATCGTGCAGCACGAGCTCCCCCATCTCGGGTGGAGGTGGAGGAGGAGGAGGAGGGGGGTTAGGGGGGTTAGGGGGGACGTCCTCCCCGCTGCACATGGGGGGAGGAGGGGGGCGGCAACGCGGGGGGGGGGGTCATCCTCCTCCCCCTTGCACCAGTACAGCTCGGTGGGGAACTACGCCACGCTGTCACCCACCAAGCGCATGCTGCAGCACGCCCAGCAGGAGTACAAGGGCTGCCACACGGGCAGCGCCACGCTGGGGAGGCCCGGGAGCCTGGCAGGTAAGGGGGGGGGTGGTGGGGGGGGTGGCAATACAAGGGAGGGTTGGAGGATGGACTCATTGTAATTGATGGAAGGGATTATGGAACGGCGTCAAACGTGTTTGATATGTGCTTTTCCTCTGTGCCATTCCTCGTATGGTGTGATACCTGTTATTACCACGGTTGTTGTTTACTAGTTTATTACATGTTTATAACACCGTGTTAACTACATGTTTTATAGTAGAGGTTGTTATTACTGGCATATTACATGTTAATAACCACATTATATAACAACGTGATTATTCATATTTCTACTCAAGCCTCTTTCCCCTCCAGTGGCTCCACCAGTATGGAACGTGTGGTGTTATAAAGGTTGTTGTAACGGGTGTTTATAACCATGATACGTCCCCAGGGTCCAGAGGGTCGTACAGCAGCCAGCACAGCCACCTGGGCTCTGAGCTGAGGCCCCTGCAGTCCCCGGAGCACCACATCGACCCCATCTACGAGGACCGCGTCTACCAGAAGCCCTCGCTCAGAGGCCTCAACAACCAGGGCCAGGGTGAGTCTCACAGCCCCTGCTCCTGACACTGGGAAACCCTGTACTGCTCCTGCCCCTGCTCCTGACACTGGGTAACCCTGTACTGCTCCTGCCCCTGCTCCAGACACTGGGTAACCCTGTACTGCCCCTGCCCCTGCTCCAGACACTGGGTAACCCTGTTTAAAAAAGAAAAGTAAATGTCTAAAAAAATGACAGTTCAGGACAGTTCTTTCCACAAGCCCAGTTCCAGGTGTCACAAGGTTCTGGGGCTGGTCCATATCTCCGGGCGGCCCAGTTCTGACCACGGTCCTAACCCAGTTCTGACCACGGTCCTGACCCAGTTCTGACCACGGTCCTGACCCAGTTCTGACCACGGTCCTGACCCAGTTCAGCTCAGCTGTACCAGGGCAGCTGCTCCCTAAACAATGTTCCCATGTTTCCTTCTGTCACACTCTCATACTGCGTTCTAGAACCTTCTGTCACACTCTCACACTGTGTTCTAGAACCTTCTGTCATACTCTCACACTGTGTTCTAGAACCTTCCATCACACTCTTCACACTGCGTTCTAGAGTCTTAACACGTTCTAGAACCTTCTGTCATACTCTTCACACTGCGTTCTAGAACCTCCCTTTATACTCTTCACACTGCGTTCTAGAGTCTTAACACGTTCTAGAACCTTCCATCGCGTTCTTCTACATTCTAAAAACATTCCCCAATGTCCCACTCTGTTTTATGACATCACATCCTGTCCAGGGTTCTCCTGTAGAGTGTTTCTGTGCCACAATGTCAACATGTCCTTGCTAATTAAACTATATATCTACTAATGACTATCATTAAGTAATGACAGAGTAACTATCTTATATATATAAGATAGTTGACAGAGTAACTATCTTTATTAAACTATATATCTAGTAATGATAGAGTAACTATCTTATATATTTAGTAATGACAGAGTAACTATCTTATATATTTAGTAATGACAGAGTAACTATCTTATATATCTAGTAATGACAGAGTAACTATCTTTATTAAACTATATATCTAGTAATGACTATCATTAAGTAATGATAGAGTAACTATCTTATATATCTAGTAATGACAGAGTAACTATCTTTATTAAACTATATATCTAGTAATGACAGAGTAACTATCTTTATTAAACTATATATCTAGTAATGACAGAGTAACTATATTTATTAAACTATATATCTAGTAATGACAGAGTAACTATCTTTATTAAACTATATCTAGTAATGACAGAGTAACTATCTTTATTCAACTATATATCTAGTAATGACAGAGTAACTCTGATCTCTGTAAAGCCACCTTGGGTACCCTGAAAGACACTATACATATAAATTCAAGTAATTATTATTATTATTAGGGATGTCTCGATCCCATTTTTTCACTACCGATACCGATACCTGGGCTTCAGGTATCTGCGATACCGATATCAATCCGATATTTGTATTTATTGTTTTACTCCTGAATAATAACAAATACTTCCCCAGTATATAGTCCACAACAACAGTTGGCTATTAAAGACTGACAGCCTTTATTCAAGCAACAAAAACAGTACTCTGCAGTACTCAGTGACCAACTGGTTTAAAGTTAAAACAATTTAAACTGCAGTATTCAGCATTGTAGAAAAAAAAAAAGAGTTACTGTCTGATTTCTAGTTTTAGTGCCTTCATGTTTTTATTCTATTTATCTTCTCTTACAAATGGCAAATCAATTATAGCACCCTTTTTAAAAGTGTAGCCTAGTGACGCTGCTGGTGAGACCAGAAACCAGTCCCAGAATCGAAGGGGTGTCAACAATATCTGCTTTTCGTTTTTTCATAACAGGCAACTTTAAGTTTTTAAGTACCACTTGATATAATATACAACAGTTTAACGATCACTAAATACTTATAATCTGTGGGTTGGATTCACTGTTGCCAGAGGCTACCGGTAAGTGATACCTGGCTTGTAAACATACTTTCGTTTAAGAACGAAACGTTAGCCGCTAGCTGTTAGCAGCGTTTTTAGCAGTCACCATTCTTGAGCAAAACATTGATACAAACAAACATTCAAATACTCGTGTCGTCTAGAATTTTTTTCTGATTTCAATGTATGACGCATCATTTGAAAGCTTACCATCTGTAGTTTCAGACAATGTAAACAACCGAAAAATTACTGTCGTATATAACCTGTTGGCTACTAAAATGAAGAACAGTTATTGAGCAGTTTAAGACCATTTATCCAAAATGCAAAAGTACACAGACATCAAAGATGGACGCTGGTCTGGCAAAGAGAGACAGAGAGAGCGAGAGGGGGAGGGGACAGAGAGAGAGAGAGAGAGGGAGCTGCTTGGTCAAGAGGTGAGGGAGAAGAGAGGCAGGGCCAGAGCCCACATCCTTACTTATAAACTTGGTCAAGATGCAGTCACAGCCAGTGGTCCTATCAGGTCAGGGGGAGGGGCCAGGAGGTAAATACCTTGCCCCACAGTCAGGAGCAAACATATAGGCCCATTATTAAATACAAATAAACTACAGATTCCCCCCTCGGAATACCCAGAGGGTGTTCCGAAACTAAATGACCACAAAACAAAAACAAAAACACAAAACCCCACCGACTGTAACTAAGAAACCAAAGAGAAAAAAAAAAAATAAAAAATTCAAAAAATAAACAACATGTTCCAATAAACAACAGAAAAACTACATCAACACACAACACAAGAAACATAATAACACAGACCAACCCAGCACCAGTACCAGCAACCAAAGATATCATATAAACCAAATACAAAACAATCAACAATAAAAAAGAATCCTAAAAATAACAATACAAATTAATCTAAACACAGTACATCATACATATTTCAACACAAAAACTTCCAACGACCGATGTTTTCTTTGTCCTTGAAGCGTCAGGGTCAGAGGTTGCTAGCACTTGAACCCAGTTGGAGAACAGCCTTTACCGCTGTCTCAGATTGATAACACTTTCATAGTCAGGAGCTTCCATTTTCGTTGCGCTAGGAACAGAACCTCTTTCCTATCTTTGCATAACCACCACATCACTTCTCAACTGACATCAATCACACAAATACACAAACAATACACAAATAATGACATTCAGTTATCATAACACATAATTCTCCAACAGTAAGCATAGGACAAAGGGAATGCATTAATGCATAGATCTTCACCTCAGGTGAGGACTAGTCTTCTGAAAAGTTCATTAACGTGGACTGAGTGACTGATTTTCCAAAAACAGTCAATGAGGCCCTGCCTCCTAAGAAAGTCAAAAATCATGTCTGCTATAATAGGTGCGCCTATCTTAGCAAAATAAGTTTCCCATGCCCCTAAGACCGTTTCCAGCCATGCTATCATCTGCTGTCCATTCCCGTCGTTCCCTTTGATCTGCTGCTTCACTACCCTATTCATAGTCTTTAATCTTTTCCTAACTGGTCGTCGTCCGTCAGTGTCATTGAGGTTCAGGCAGCCGCCTGGTCCCCTCCCACGCTGATCAAGGTCTGGGGAGTCGCCCTCAGCATCATCTGAAGCATGGTGCAGGCACTCGCCAGCATCCCCAGTAGCACAGGTGTCCAGGCTTTGGATACTCCCAGGCTGGACCTCCAGACTGTCAGCACTCTCTGCTTCGTTGGTTTCTGGTTCATTGGCATCTGGACAGCTTTCCACTGTCCCCTCGGTTTCAGGCACTGCCGGTAATGTCACTGGCTGTAACACTGGCATTGCCACTGGCTCTGGCAACACCACAGCATCTCCTCGTAGCTCCTCCTTCTCAGGTTCTCTGGGGACCTCGGCACCTGTTGGCACAACATCCTGCCTACTCTGTACATCCACCCCCCTGTCCACCACCCGTGGCCCTATTGGGGTAGGGATATGCCCAGACACCACTGGTGTACCCACTCTGATGTTGTTTCTCCCACAGACCCCACATTGACCTAAAGCATGGTCAATCTGTTCCATCAAATATGGACTCCAAAACCCATATTTCTTGGTGATCTTGCGTCTTACCTCCCCCCTAGCCACATGTGCTAATCCATGAGCTTCCTGTATTAACATGCCTAATAAATCTGAGGGTGCTACAACCAACCCCTCATGATTCCTCCATAGACCTGTGTCATCCTGACTTGCCCCCCTTGCTAGCCAAACGTTCTTGTCTAACGTAGTTACTCTACTCTGTAACATCAATAAATCCTCAAGTGTGACCATGCCCTGTAACTGCTTTTCATGTGTGACCAGAAGACCTTTACCTGCCTTGTCTGCTCCTGTAATGGCTTTGGCTGCATCCTCTGCAGCCCTGTTACCTTGTGTGACATGTGATGAGTCAGACCTGTGTGTGGCACACTTCACTATGGCTAATTCCTTTGGCTTCATCATGGCTTGTAACAGCTTCATGATCTGTGCGTGATGCTGTATAGGCGTACCATCAGTTCTCTTAAAACCCCGCCCCCTCCATACAGTTCCATTAAAATGACAAACATTATGTGCATAGGCAGAGTCGGTGTACACTGTCACTCTCCGTCCGGTTCCCAAGTTGCATGCTTCTGTGAGGGCAATCAATTCAGCCAACTGAGCCGAGCAAGGCTGAGGAACTGCCTCAGCCTGTTCTACAATAAACTTTGAATTCTGTGCTTTAACTAAGGAATACCCAGCGCACAACGTTTCTCCTACCCCGTAACAAGACCCATCAACCCAATATTCTATATCAGCTCCCTTTAAAGGCAAAGCTTGTAGGTCTGTTCTATGCTTAATCACTCTGGCTGTCGATGGAATCTGAACACCGGATGGCACCGTCACCTGACAGCCGTCAGGTGTGCATTTTACTGTACAGTTCAATTGGCATAGAGCATCTCTCCCTAGCAGCCCTGTTGGCGTGTGTTCTGACACAAGTGTTGACAGAGTTGCTCTCTGTCCCTTGTACTCTAAGTCTACAAGCTCAGTTGTAGGAATCAGCTGTTTAATTCCCTCAAATCCGATTGTCTTCACATATTCTCTAGACATAGGGAGGTGCGTGGCGCCTTCAGGCTTCTGTGTCACCACCAGCTGGCACCTCCCACTCGGATCTTCCGGGCACCCCTATAGGCCAGCTGCTGGGCCTCCGTAAGGGTTCATCACTCCTGGAGCAGGTGTAGTAGGGGGCCAATATCCTCCTCCTTGGCTCCCCCCTGCGCCCCCCTGGGGCCTGTTGCAGCAGGCACAGGCTAGATGTCCATTCTGGTCGCATTGGCATGGTTCTAGCATCTCCTTCCCTGCTGCTGTCCATCCCCCTGGTGGTGGTCCTTGGCCAGCCTGTGTGTACATCTGGTATGGAACCGCTTGCACCCCTGGTGGTCCTTGTGGGTATGGATACCCCCCTTGTGGCCCCTGTGGGTAGGACTGGTAAGTAGCAGGATACCCCCCTTGTGGCCCCTGTGAGTAGGACTGGTAAGTAGCAGTCTGCACTCCAGGTGGCTGTTGCTGTGGGGCTAAAGCCTGCACTCCCTCTATGTTCCTCTCGCTTTCAGTCAATTGCAAATGAGTCAATATTCTGAGGGATTCTTCGTCTCGTGCCTTCTGTATCTGAATGTTCTTTCGATATAACTCAACTTGATGAGCTACGTGGTCTATATAAACAGCTTTGTTCATGTGTCGTAGCCCCACCACTTCTGCTAGCTTATCCTTAACTGGGGTAGGAAGCCCTTCTTGTATTTTTTCCCTGATTATGGATTTTTCTAAGGGGTTATCTTCAGCGTCTTTCCCTGTCACACTTCTCCATTGAGAGTGCACACGGGCAACATAACCCCTGGGATTCTCATCCCCCCCCAGTGGCTTCACAATGATATTGTCTGGGTGAATGTGAGTAGGGTAGGTCTCTCTGATTGCTTTCCACAGCCTGCCTCTGTTTGCTGCGAAGAGCTCTGGATCATAAACTGATGTATTGATATATCTATGAAGTCCTGCCTTCATCAATATTTCCTGCATTGTATCCAATCCTGCAATAAAAGCTAAGAGTCTTTTCAGGTCTCCCATCGCGGCCTGCGTTCCTGTCAGTATCACGTCGACCTCTCGCGTCCACGAATGTCCTCCCTCTTGAAGAACTGGGAGTTTCTCGATCACTTCAGACAAATCTGTATGATGCCACGGATGATATTCCATCTTGTTACCCCGAATCAGCACTGGACAGTTCTTTAATGTATTTGATGACATTCGGTGACAATCTCCCTCTTTCTCCGGGCGTCTTCTCCCACCTTTCCTTTCGGCTGTGGCTATCATCTTCCTGACCTGCGCGTTGTAGCCTCCATCTGCATTGTCGTCATCACTTGAGTCTTCACTGCCATCTTCGCTGTCATCTTCCTCGTCACTCCTGTCGTCCCCTTTTCCCCTTGGCTCCTTCTTCTTCTTCTGGGAATGATCCTCCAGTGCCTTAGCATATGGAGGGGGACTGGAGGCAGGACACAGGTTTGGGGATGAAATGTTCAGTTTCTGTTCCAGTGTTCTGGCCAATTCTTTTTTCTTTTCCGGTTCCATCTGAGCTATTTTCTGTCCCTCTACCTTAAATAGATCTAAAATAGCTAACTCTAACTTGCGTTTCTCTGATCTAATCTTTCCTCTTTGATGTGCTTTGTGCCCATTGATAAGTATCTCCAATGTTGCAATTAATTGTAAATTAAGGCTGCCCTCTTTCGGCCACGGCTGTTCAATGTATGCCCAACGGCTATTCCATTTCGTAGACATTTTGCTAATTTCCCTAACAAGAGGATTCATTTTTTCCACTACAGCCATAGGGGATAACGTAGCCAACATTCCACGATGTTCACTAATATCTTTTAACAGCTTCGTGGAATTCGACCCCATTCTACTTGCTCAATATGCTGACAATATTCTATATTAGATAAGGTGTACGCTTCTTACAACCCACCTTCCTATTGTCTTGTTTGCTAAACAAATGCTAGTCCAATATAACTGTATTAACCGTCCCCACAAAACCCTGCAACTCAGAATAACAGATTTGCCTCTTGTGTATGTCAGTGCAGTATTAACTTAAATCTAATCTCTGTGTAAGTACTTTATACTTAAATATGTTTCCTAATTGTTTATGAATATGTGTCACTTAATTACTCATTCAATACTAATTACAGTTCTGGTCAACACAATTATTAAATCACAAAGGCTGATCAACACCTAAGTATTCACTGATTTACAAAAACCCTTTTACTGCTCAACTATCAAATATGTACTATTCTGCTATTCCTAATCAAAAGCTGTGGACATGACCTAACTTGAAATAAAAGATGTAAATTACAAATATTAATTATACCCTGTAAAGAAATCGACTTGTTATTTGGAAAAGAATGAATGATTAATTATTAATTACAATCTGTAAAGAAATCGACTTGTTAAGTGAAAGGAATGAATGATTAATTAGACTTAGTCATTGTACAATCGTACACTTCATTGATGTAAACCTGTAAAGTCATTCAGCTATTATCGACACAAAGAAATGGTTATTATTAGATTATCACAAAACAATTGATCAAAGTTCTGTGAAACAGAAAATGAAATAATCTGAATAATTAATTCAATCAATTTGTAATTACTTAAATTAATTGAAGTAACCATCCATTTATTCGACTGATGTTAGGACCAGTGATGGAGGACCAGTGTTCCAAAGTGTCTTATCGTATTCCGTCCACTGGAGGGCAGCAAACAATAAAAAATGTCTTATCGTGTTTCGTCCACTAGAGGGCAGTAAACAATTAAAAATGTCTTATCGTGTTTTGACCAGTAGATGGAGCTGTGCTCCGGCTAACGCGCATCGATTGCGCATGCGCCAACTCTTCCATGTAAAATGGAGGCTATGAATGTTTTAACCGTAACTCTAAACTATTTAAAATACCCCGCTGATCAATTCACTTTATCTCTCTCTAAAATACTATAGTCTATGTAATGCAACAATCACACGCAACCCCCCTACGTGTCCGAAGCCTAAAGGCCAGAGGCAGAAAGCAGGCGGCTCAATTTAACAACCCTTTTGTCCTTGAGAAACCACCGCGTGTTTGTAGCCTGCTTTAAAACAATCTCTTTAACACAACTTGTTTTCATAAACGATTACTTTTCACGACACAGCAATATCAAGATTATCTTTCAATCCAGTTAAACTATTATTTATCTCATCCAAATCTTTCTCATATGTTTTTCACTGTTCCTCTAGAAGGTCTCTGTGTGTGTCCTGCGCGTCTGCGCGCGTGTCCTTTCACACAGACAAAGAGTAATGGAGTCTACAGTTCTGCTCATATGTTTTTCACTGCTACAATAATGCTCTTTCACATATCTTACAAAATAGACTTCATAATCCAGTTACACTTTATCAAATTACAATTTTACACACATCAGACTCTTTTCTGATCTAATATACTTACAATCAATAATATATACCAGTCCACTTCAAAATGCCTTTATCAGTTTGTTGCTGGCAGTCTACACTTTTTCATATAGACACTATTAGAGTCCGTCTTCCTCTAATACCGAATTTTACACACATACACGATATTCCATAACATCATGCAAATCAAATCACTCATTTACAAATACCTTACAAATCAAATCGTATATTTTCAAATACGGGCTTCTTAACCCGGCTCTCACCCCCAGTTTAAAGACTATGAAAGATGTGTTTCCTTTTCCAACAAGTTACTTTACTTTAAACCTTAAAGTTGAAGGTTGTTTTTAGTCTCAAAGAAAACGCTTGAAAACCCAGCTGTTGCACACGCGCCCCTAGCGGTTTAAACAGAAAATAGCGCTATTTTAATTCTTACCGTTTTCAGAGCTGTGGCTTCAGCTTAAGTTTTCAAACGTAGATTTCCTTTTTTGGACTCCGTGCTAGGCTCGCCATCTGTCGTATATTCCTAACCTGTTGGCTACTAAAATGAAGAACAGTTATTGAGCAGTTTAAGACCATTTATCCAAAATGCAAAAGTACACAGACATCAAAGATGGACGCTGGTCTGGCAAAGAGAGACAGAGAGAGCGAGAGGGGGAGGGGACAGAGAGAGAGAGAGAGAGGGAGCTGCTTGGTCAAGAGGTGAGGGAGAAGAGAGGCAGGGCCAGAGCCCACATCCTTACTTATAAACTTGGTCAAGATGCAGTCACAGCCAGTGGTCC
>NC_137675.1:2633229-2635729 GCF_963989245.1 Nansenia antarctica | reverse complement strand
CTAGTTTTATATTCTCATAAACGTAGATTAAGACTGGACTAAGCCTTAGACTAGTTTTATATTCTCATAAACGTAGATTAAGACTGGTCTAAGCCTTAGACTAGTCTTATATTCTCAGGTTAGAGGACCAGTCTAATTAAGACTTAAAAATGAAGACTGACTCATTTTGAGGTTAGAAAGTTAGCCACCTAATTTTGCCATTTAGCAGACGCTTTTAATCCAAAGCGATTTACAATTACGAATTACAGGGACATTCCCCCTGGAGTAACTGAGGGCTAAGTGCCTTACTCAAGGGCACACTAGTAGTGGTGTGGTTTCAGGCGGGATTTGAACTCACAACCTTCCGATCACAAGTCCAACTCACTACCCACTAGACCACCACTACTCCCACCTGTTGCTATGGGAACGAGTCAGTCTTAAGTGTCAGTTGGAAAGCTGTTTTAATGCAAAAAACGACTGACATTGCGTTATTCATTGCGTATGATTTAGCTATGATTAACGTCACTCGTAGCTGGCAAGCCCATGGTTTATGGAGCACTTTGGTTTTGTTTGTAGCTAGCTAGCCCCATAATTCAAGCCAGGCGTCAGTTATGGGGCTAGTAGCTAGCTAACACTGTAACTCCAGCGCGCTAAACTCCTTCACTGGTTAAAACTGCTAAGCAGTATACTTTTCTCCACATTATATTCCACCAATATACAGACGTTTTCAGCAGAAGAAAAGGGAGTTGAGTTGTAACAAATCGTTAGCCTCTTAGCATAATTGCCTAAGTCGTGCTTCACTTGTGGTCAGCCGAGCCATCTTTGTATGTAGTGTCAAAAATAACCATGTCAAAGGGATGACTTGGTTAGATAGTGATTTTGGAATGTAACAACAAGCATTCTGATAGGCTGATGGCATCATAGGCTTAATGCACAGTGAATCAGCAGTGTTAGAGAGAGTACGGTTAGGCAGATATCTCAATTTGGCCAAAATATGACTTATGTAATTATGCTATGAGGCTAACGATATGAGAGATGGTGAGATGGCGTCTCAGGTAGAGGCTGTAGAGGCTGTAGAGGCTGTTAGAGGCTGTAGAGGCTGTAGAGGCTGTTAGAGGCTGTAGAGGCTGTTAGAAGCTGTAGAAGCTGTAGAGGCTGGTAGAGGCTGTAGAGGCTGTAGAGGCTGTAGAGGTTGTAGAGGCTGTAGAGGCTGTTAGAAGCTGTAGAGGCTGTTAGAAGCTGTAGAGGCTGTAGATAGAGGCTGTAGAGGCTGTTAGAGGCTGTAGAGGCTGTAGAGATTGTAGAGGTTGTAGAGACTGTAGAGGCTGTAGAGACTGTTAGAAGCTGTAGAATCTGTAGAGGCTGGTAGAGGCTGTAGAGGCTGGTAGAGGCTGTAGAGGCTGGTAGAGGCTGTAGAGGCTGGTAGAGGCTGGTAGAGGATGTAGAGGATGTAGAGGCTGGTAGAGGCTGAAGAGGCTGTAGAGGCTGTTAGAGACTGTAAGAGGCTGTCGAGGCTGTTAGAGGCTGTTAGAGGTTGTAGAGGCTGTTAGAGGCTGTTAGAGGCTGTAGAGGCTGTTAGAGGCTGTAGAGGCTGTTAGAAGCTGTAGAGGCTGTAGAGGCTGTAGAGGCTGTTAGAAGCTGTAGATAGAGGCTGTTAGAGGCTGTAGAGGCTGGTAGAGGCTGTTAGAGGCTGTAGAGGCTGGTAGAGGATGTAGAGGCTGAAGAGGCTGTAGAGGCTGTTAGAGGCTGTTAGAGGCTGTTAGAGACTGTAAGAGGCTGTCGAGGCTGTTAGAGGCTGTACAGGCTGTTAGAGGTTGTAGAGGTTGTAGAGGCTGTAGAGGCTGTAGAGGCTGTTAGAGGCTGTAGAGGCTGTTAGAAGCTGTAGAGGCTGTTAGAGGCTGTAGAGGCTGTAGAGGCTGTTAGAGGCTGTTAGAAGCTGTAGAGGCTGTTAGAGGCTGTAGAGGTTGTAGAGGCTGTTAGAGGCTGTAGAGGCTGTTAGAGGCTGTAGAGGCTGTAGGTTTGTGTTTATTACGTTCATCTCCTCCAGTAGAAAAAAGCTTTCAGGTCTTTACAACGACCGAGTGCTTCTCTTCTGGCGAGGCTACAGGTTGCCTAGCAACAGAAGGATGCCTTCACACAACCCACAAGCGTTCATCTTCACATTCCATCCTCCCTTTTCATCATCATCATCATCATCATCATCATCATCATCATCATCGTCATCGTCATCGTCATCATCATCGTCATCGATGACCATTTCTAAATGTGCTTTCTGACATCATATTTCTCTGTATCTTCCCATCATGGCCAGGTTGACTGTGCTTAGGGGTGTTACCATAGTAACTAGGGATGGGAATTGATAAGATGTTATCGATACCGATGCCATTATCCATTCTGCTATCGGTCCGATTCTTTATCGATTCCCTAATTGAATCCCGATCAATTCAAGTACACAGGTCAGCGCAACTGTTTGACTATCTCCTGACTGTCAGAACACAGTGTAATATCTGCCTGATAACAT
>NC_137675.1:2605118-2622618 GCF_963989245.1 Nansenia antarctica | reverse complement strand
ACTGACTGACTAACTGACTGACTGGTTCTCTCTGAGAATGACTGACCAACTGACTGGTTCTCTCTGAGAATGACTGACTGACTGACTGACTGACTGGTTCTCTCTGAGAATGACTGACTGACTGACTGACTGACTGGTTCTCTCTGAGAATGACTGACCGACTGACTGGTTCTCTCTGAGAATGACTGACTGACTGGTTCTCTCTGAGACTGACTGACTGACTGGTTCTCTCTGAGAATGACTGACTGACTGACTGACTGGTTCTCTCCTAGAATGACTGACTGACTGGTTCTCTCTGAGAATGACTGACTGACTGGTTCTCTCCTAGAATGACTGACTGACTGACTGGTTCTCTCTTAGAATGACTGACTGACTGGTTCTCTCTGAGAATGACTGACTGACTGACTGGTTCTCTCTGAGAATGACTGACTGACTGACTAACTGACTGACTGGTTCTCTCCTAGAATGACTGACTGACTGACTGACTGACTGGTTCTCTCTGAGAATGACTGACTGACTGACTGACTGACTGACTGACTGACTGGTTCTCTCTGAGAATGACTGACTGACTAACTGGTTCTCTCTGAGAATGACTGACTGACTGACTGGTTCTCTCTGAGAATGACTGACTGACTGACTGACTGGTTCTCTCCTAGAATAACTGACTGACTGACTGACTGGTTCTCTCTGAGAATGACTGACTGACTGACTGATTCTCTCTGAGAATGACTGACTGACTGACTGATTCTCTCTGAGAATGACTGACTGACTGACTGATTCTCTCTGAGAATGACTGACTGACTGACTGATTCTCTCTGAGAATGACTGACTGACTGACTGATTCTCTCTGAGAATGACTGACTGACTGACTGATTCTCTCTGAGAATGACTGACAGACTGGTTCTCTGAGAATAACATGTTTGTTTGTTGACTTGGCAAACACACTCCGAAAGTGAATGACATGTTTGTGTTGTCTGTGTTGTGTGTTGTGTTGTGTGTTGCGTGTGTTGTGTTGTGTGTTGCGTGTGTTGTGTGTGTTGTCTTGTGTGTGTTGGCAGACACACTCCCAAGGTGGTGAAAGCAGCGTCGCAGGTCCTTAACAGCATGTGGCAGTACAGGGACCTCCGCAGCCTCTACAAGAAGGTACACACACACACACACACACTGATCTAGTGAATACTAGAAATATAATTTATACAAAAGCAAGCCTTCCACAGAGCTGTTCAATGCCAGCGACTCTGAATGGCGTCTTACATAGTTTGGTGAAGCTGTTTTTATTTATTTATTTTTTTACAAAAGGGAGGAAGGGTGAAGGAAGGACAGACAGAGAGAGAGAGAAACAGAGAGAGAGAGAGAGAGAGAGAGAGAGAGAGAGAGAGAGAGAGAGAGAGAGAGAGATTGTGACAGAGAAAGGCACAGTGAACTCTAGTGTTGTATTTACATGTTTGGCATTTAGCAGACACCTTTATCCAAAGCGACTTACAACAGATACATTTATCTAAGTAAGTGAATCATCTATCCATCAGTCATCATAATAATAATCTATGCTAGGACCAGAGGCCATTAGCAGTTACAATGCTGAATCTTTTTATTTATTTATCTGAAAATAAAATATTTACAGTAGAGAAACTGTACAGAGGGGTAGTGGGGATGAGGAGGTTTTTAGGAAGGACAGTTAAGGTGTAGCCTGAAGAGATGGAGGTCTTTAGGAGGGACAGTTAATGTGTAGCCTGAAGAGATGGAGGTCTTTAGGAGGGACAGTTAAGGTGTAGCCTGAAGAGATGGAGGTCTTCAGGAGGGACAGTTAAGGTGTAGCCTGAAGAGATGGAGGTCTTTAGGAGGGACAGTTAAGGTGGAGCCTGAAGAGATGGAGGTCTTCAGGAGGGACAGTTAAGATAGATGAAGAGATGGAGGTCTTCAGGAGGGACAGTTAAGGTGTAACCTGAAGAGATGGAGGTCTTTAGGAGGGACAGTTAAGGTGTAGCCTGAAGAGATGGAGGTATTTAGGAGGGACAGTTAAGGTGTAGCCTGAAGAGATGGAGGTATTTAGGAGGGACAGTTAAGGTGTAGCCTGAAGAGATGGAGGTCTTTAGGAGGGACAGTTAAGATGCAGCCTGAAGAGATGGAGATCTTCAGGAGGGACAGTTAAGATAGATGAAGAGATGGAGGTCTTCAAGAGGGACAGTTGAGGTGTAACCTGAAGAGATGGAGGTCTTTAGGAGGGACAGTTAAGGTGTAGCCTGAAGAGATGGAGGTCTTTAGGAGGGACAGTTAAGGTGTAACCTGAAGAGATGGAGGTCTTTAGGAGGGACAGTTAAGATGTAGCCTGAAGAGATGGAGGTCTTTAGGAGGGACAGTTAAGGTGTAGCCTGAAGAGATGGAGGTCTTTAGGAGGGACAGTTGAGGTGTAGCCTGAAGAAATGGAAGTCTTCAGGAGGGACAGTTAAGGTGTAGCCTGAAGAGATGGAGGTCTTCAGGAGGGACAGTTGAGGTGTAATCTGAAGAGATGGAGGTCTTCAGGAGAGACAGTTGAGGTGTAGCCTGAAGAGATGGAGGTCTTTAGGAGGGACAGTTAAGGTGTAGCCTGAAGAGATGGAGGTCTTTAGGAGGGACAGTTAAGGTGTAGCCTGAAGAGACGGTGGAAGATAGGGAGTGACTCTGCAGTTCTGACAGCAGAGGGAAGCTCGTCCCAGCGGGGCGCCAGAACGGTGAAGAGTCGTGAGCGAGTAGCATGACGAGAGAGAGAGAGAGAGAGAGAGAGAGAGACAGAGAGAGAGAGAGAGAGAGAGACAGAGAGACTGAGAGACAGAGAAAGAGGCAGAGAGAGAGATACAGAGAGAGAGAGACAGAGAGAGAGATACAGAGAGAGATACAGAGAGAGACAGAGAAAGAGAGAGAGAGAGAGATGGAGAGAGAGACAGAGAGAGATGGAGAGAGAGAGAGAGGGAGAGAGAGACAGAGAGACAGAGTGAGAGACAGAGACAGAGAGACATACAGAGAGGGAGAGAAAGACAGACAGAGAGAGAGAGACAGAGAGAGAGAGAGAGAAAGAGAGACATAGAGACACAGAGAGACAGAGAGAGAGATAGTTTTATTGATAGTATTGATTCTCTATTTGACTAGATTATTATTATTATTATTATTATTATTATTATTATTATTATTATTATTAGATGATGATGATGATGATGATGATGATAATGCAGTGTGTGTGTGTGTGTGTGTTGTGTGTGTGTGTTTCAGGATGGCTATGCTCAGTACCACTTTGTGGGGTCGGCCTCCACCATGGAGAGAGACAGACAGAGACCCTACTCCTCCTCCAGGACTCCCTCCATCTCCCCCGTACGGACCTCCCCCAACACACGCTCAGGTACACCCCCCTCCTCCCCCTCCCCTCCCCTCCCCCTCCCTCCCTCCCCCTCCCCCCCCTCCCCTCCCCTACTCCGCCTCCAGGATATATACTATACATATAATATACAGTATAATCTTTATAATAACAACTAATACGTATATGTGTGTGTGTGTGTGTGTGTGTGTGTGTGTGTGTGTGTGTGTGTAGTGAGCGCCCCTGTCTCCCCTCGTGAGATGATGAGTCTGAAGGAGAGGAAGAACGATTATGAGTCCACGGGCAACGCCCCTGGTTACCACGGCAACAAGGGGGAGCACACCTCCCGCAAGGACGCCATGCCAGGTGAGGGATTATAGTATTAGTATTATTCTTATGATTCTTATTATTCTTATTATTCTTATTATTCTTATTATTAATATTCATATTAATATTATTATTATTAGTAGTAGTATTAAGAATATTAATAGTATTATTATTAGTAGTAGTATTATTATTATTGTTATTAGTATTATTATTATTGTAATTATTGTTATCATTGTTATTATTATTATCACGATTATTAGTGTTATTGTTATTATTATTGTTATTATTGTTATTATTATTGTTGTTGTTATTATTATTGTTATTATTGTTATTATTATTATTGTTGTTGTTGTTGTTATTATTGTTATTATTATTGTTATTATTATTATTATTGTTGTTATTATAATTTGTATTATTATGATTGTTATTGTTATTATTATTATTATTGGTACACTTTACATTTAGAACTAGTGAGCTGCCTCTGAACTAATGATGAAGCCGTTGTTTTGGAATTTCTTGAGTCATTTCTTGATGCCCTCTCTCTATCTCTTTCTCTCTCCCTCCCTCCCCCTCACTCTCTCTCCCCCCCAATCCCTCCCTCTCTCTGTCTCTCTCTCTCTCTCTCTCTCTCTCTCTCTCTCTCTCTCTCTCTCTCTCTCTCTCTCTCTTCCCCCCTGCAGTTCAGGTCTCCAGTGGAACATCAACTCTGTTCCGGGGAGCGTACGTCTCCCCTAGCGACGACATGAAACACAACCAGGTGAGACGTGATCACATGACCTCATCACATGACCTCATCACCTGACCTCATCACATGACCTCATCACATGACCTCGCCCATCAACACAACTAGTCCCTAGTCCTCTCTCCCTGAGTCACCACTGTAAAGAGAGAAAGAGTTTTTTTTTTTTTATTGTACATTGTAAATCTGAGGTGAACAGAGGTGGTTGAAGCCAAATGTGACACAATCTAATGCTTTGGTCCTCATATCGGATTCTGATGTAATGATCGGACTTTTCTTTCGAAAAATGTGAATACATTTCCACATTGTTGAAAATCAACGACACGTCGCTAGTCAGCTAACACAGCTTGTTTTGTGAGCCTGCTAACAATGTAAAGTAGTGTTCTAGTTAACTAGGTAACAATATAAAGTAGTGTTCTAGTTAACTAGGTAACAATGTAAAGTAGTGTTCTAGTTAACTAGGTAACAATGTAAAGTAGTGTTGTAGTTAACTAGGTAACAATGTAAAGTAGTGTTGTAGTTAACTAGGTAACAATGTAAAGTAGTGTTCTAGTTAACTAGGTAACAATGTAAAGTAGTGTTCTAGTTAACTATGTAACAATGTAAAGTAGTGTTCTAGTTAACTAGGTAACAATGTAAAGTAGTGTTGTAGTTAACTAGGTAACAATGTAAAGTAGTGTTCTAGTTAACTAGGTAACAATGTAAAGTAGTGTTCTAGTTAACTAGGTAACAATGTAAAGTAGTGTTCTAGTTAACTATGTAACAATGTAAAGTAGTGTTCTAGTTAACTAGGTAACAATGTAAAGTAGTGTTGTAGTTAACTAGGTAACAATGTAAAGTAGTGTTCTAGTTAACTAGGTAACAATGTAAAGTAGTGTTCTAGTTAACTAGGTAACAATGTAAAGCAGTGTTCTAGTTAACTAGGTAACAATGTAAAGTAGTGTTATAGTTAACTAGGTAACAATGTAAAGTAGTGTTCTAGTTAACTAGGTAACAATGTAAAGTAGTGTTCTAGTTAACTAGGTAACAATGTAAAGCAGTGTTGTAGTTAACTAGGTAACAATGTAAAGTAGTGTTGTAGTTAACTAGGTAACAATGTAAAGTAGTGTTCTAGTTAACTAGGTAACAATGTAAAGTAGTGTTCTAGTTAACTAGGTAGCAGTGGGGATTACTCACCAAATCCATTGCGTTGTTGCAGTCTTTTTGGCTTCACTAGCGAGTTTGTGTTGTGATTCTCAACCACGTTAAAACATAGTTCCGTGTTTCAAAAGAAAAGTCAGAACATTTTTGATTGGTTGCCGATATGAGGACCAAAGCATTAGAAACGTGTCACAAACGTGCCCTGACCTTTACCCTCTGACCCCCGGACCTCTCTCTCCGTGTGACCTCCAGGTCTCCGCCCAGGCCAACCCCCAGGAGCCCTACCCTCCGTTCCAGAGCCCCCCGGCGGGCAGTGGCGGCTACGAGGAGTCCTTCTACGAGGACCAGGCCCTCCAGCGCCCCCCACAGGCCACGGACCTCAGCATGCACCTGGGACTCAAGTCCACCGGGAACTACGTGGACTTCTACTCCGCCTCGCGGCCCTACAGCGAACTCAACTACGAGACCAGCCACTACCCGGCCTCCCCGGATTCCTGGGTGTAGCATAGCATAGCCTAGCCTAGCCTAGCCTAGCTTAGCCTAGCCTTGACTAGCCTGGCCTAAGCTTAGCCTAGCCTATCCTAGCCTAGCTTAGCCTAGCCTAGCAAGGACAGGAGGAGGGGGCTAGGGAAGGAGGGGCGGGGAGGAGAGTAGAGTATGACGATGTCATCGTTAGAGCGCTGTGGGGAGAGGGGGGAGGGGAGGAGGAGGAGGGGAAGAAGAGAGAGAAGAGGCCATGCATGTGCATGCACACCACAACCAGACATTTCTTCAGTGAGTTTAGTTTGTCTTAGAGTCAGAGGGAGAGAAAGAAAGAGAGAGAGACATAGCACCCACTACGTCCAACCTGTGAAAGGAGGGAACGAACGAGAGAGAGTACAGGAGGAAATATAGAGAGAGTAGAAAGAAAGAAGAAAGAGAGAGATGAAAGAAAAAGAGAGAGAGTGAGAGAGAAAACAGAGAGAGGGAAGGAGAGAAAGAGACGAGCTTGTCAGGAAGGACTTGTATAAGGCAACAGGAAGGTGTCATGAAGGGTTAACAGGATATCGGAGTGGTCGGAGCATGAGTGGAATATCTGGGAGATATTCAGGAATCTTTGGAGCGGGAGGCACCTGTAAATATGTGGTATAGTCAAGAGTTTAGTACGTGAAGCATAACGAAGAGAACATGTCATTGAAACACAAGCTAGGGAATACTGTAGTTGTCTGTCACAAAAACCGTCAGTTGATTAGAGTATTTAAAAAGCTTCAAAACTGTCAGTTTGATTAGGTTCTTTAAAGCTTCAACTTGTGTTTAACAGAGTGAGTGAGCGAGCGAGCGAGCGATTGAGTGTCCGCCCCCCCTCCCTCCCCCAGGGGGCGCAAAAGAGTCGCTTCATTCTAGACTTTGTAATCTTTCGTTCTTTTTTTAATTTGTTTACTGATTCTTTCCTTTTTTTATTTCTACTTTTTTAAAATTCTGGTGTAGAGAGTATTTGATGTACATTATACTACGGTCACACAGCGTTGTGTATGTTACACTGACGCCCACTGGCCGACTTCTCCTCAGTGGCTTACCGGCCTTACTTTGTTGTTTCTTAGAGTCACAAAACAAAACAGACACCCGCCGCAGAACAGAACAGACGCCGGCATTCCCTCACTGACTGAATGTGAATTTTGTGGGAAGTCGTCGAGTCGTGGAAGTTGGTAAGCATCGCTCCACTCACCCACAGGTGCTCTTCCACTGCCGAAAACAGTTTACGGACGGACGGACGGACGATAGATGTATCCTGAAATCCGTTTGATTTTCCCCAACTTTCCGTTTGTCGTCGTTCATCTTGTCATCATGACACACGTATGTTCCTCCTCCCTGTCCCACACGCCTCCCGGTTGAACCATGATGTCATCGTCCCCTTTTTTTTTTAAACATGTGCCAAACTACGCTGGTCACCTGACCTACCCCAACGCTGGTCACCTGACTGGTCACCTGACCTCCGCGCGGCGCGTAGAGGAGGAGGAGGAGTCACCTGACACACCTGTGGACATTTAACCGTCAGACGTTCCGTAGTTTTTTTCAACGTGTTTTAACTGGAATGAAGATATGTAAACATACTGCTGTTACGAGACTGGAACATCACCCCAACGCAGCAGGGGGCGCTGTGCAGAGAGGTGTCTGTGAGCTTAGTTCCCTTCAAAGATGTACAAATTAGCCGGTTCTGTGTTGTACAATAATCAATGTTTGAGAAAAATCTGATTTTTTCTTTTTTTGTTCTTTCTCCACTCAGAGATGGATAACAAATAAAATTCATGGTAGACTACTGTTAATAGAGTATGAATATATATTATATAAATATAAATATATACTTTTTATGTGCAGGTTTGGATGTCACTTAAAGCAGCAATATTACGGAAAAAATAAACTTGTAAAAAAAGAAAAAAGAAAAAAAAAAGAAGAAAAAATAACTGTATGTAGGATTCTGTTCACATTCTTTTCCTGGTTGGACACACTGACTTGTTGACTGATTGTGTAGTCGTGTTGTTGCCATGTGAACCAGGGGAGACCGGGGGGCCACACACCCGTGACAACATGAACAGGTGCTATGAGGTCGTGTGTGTTTCCATGGTTACAGAATGTATGCTGCCACTAGATGTCCCTGACTTTGAATATGTACTACTACACCTGTCACAGGTGAATGTTTTTTTATCATCACAGAATTTATGTCCGAAACCCCATGACCGCCCTCCTGTTCGATGCTCTCCAACGTACCACTGTCCTGTACTGTTACCATAGCCACAATGGAACCAGGTAGATTGTCCTGTACTGTTACCATAGCCACAATGGAACCAGCTAGATTGTGTTTTACTGTCAAACAAAAACCTGTGGTAGTTTTCTACGAGCGCTGTAACAACTTTCCCCGTCAGCATGACCTAGTCTCCAGGGTAGCCCCGATATCTGTTCACACGTCCTTTTGTTATGTGGCAAAAAAAGAGAAAAAAAAGTATGATATCGCCCACGAATGCATGAACAACTCTTATTTAGGTTATTGTGAAACAAAAATATGACTCACACACACTAAATCTGAATTAATTGATGGAAAAATAATCTGTATAAATTGCACAAAAAAAAGGTGTGACAAACTGCCCTGGTCTCCCCTAACCGTTTAGAAGTCTCTAGATCACCTTCAGATGCTTGAACACTGATGCAATTTCCCCCCAAAATGGTTGAAACATATCCAACAAACACCCCCACCATCCCCCCCTTCCCCTCCCCCCACTGCCCCCCCCCCACACCCCCTCTCCTTAGTGAGCATCTGAATACAGACAAGAGTCCTTGTGAAAAGTAGGCGTACCTGACAAACTCTATGGAAACTGTCGGTAACCTTTTCGTTGCTAGACAAACGTGTTTTAAAAGAATTGTGAACCTTTTTATGACATTGCAACTGCTACAAAAATATAAAAGTGACGGTGGAAGTGGTTTGTTTCAGGCTTGTTTGTTCATGATGGTCGTGACCGTGGTGTGTCTCTGTGTCTGAGCCAGCCCAGTGGCTTCTGGGTAAATATTCTGACTCAAGCTCCACCCTCTTTGACGCTTGATTCTCACACTATTCATTCATTCATCGAGTGAAGAGAGAAGCAGATCTCAAGTATGAAACACTCTCTGTATGTATGAAACACTCTCTGTGTGTATGAAACTCTCTCTGTGTGTATGAAACACTCTCTGTATGTATGAAACACTCTCTGTATGTATGAAACACTCTCTGTATGTATGAAACACTCTCTGTATGTATGAAACACTCTCTGTATGTATGAAACACTCTCTGTATGTATGAAACACTCTCTCTGTATGTATGAAACACTCTCTGTATGTATGAAACACTCTCTGTATGTATGAAACACTCTCTGTATGTATGAAACACTCTCTCTGTATGTATGAAACACTCTCTGTATGTATGAAACACTCTCTGTATGTATGAAACACTCTCTGTATGTATGAAACACTCTCTCTGTATGTATGAAACACTCTCTGTATGTATGAAACTCTCTCTGTATGTATGAAACACTCTCTGTATGTATGAAACACTCTCTGTATGTATGAAACACTCTCTGTATGTATGAAACACTCTCTGTATGTATGAAACACTCTCTGTATGTATGAAACACTCTCTGTATGTATGAAACACTCTCTGTATGTATGAAACACTCTCTGTATGTATGAAACTCTCTCTGTATGTATGAAACACTCTCTGTATGTATGAAACACTCTCTGTATGTATGAAACACTCTCTGTATGTATGAAACACTCTCTCTGTATGTATGAAACACTCTCTGTATGGCTGAAACACTCTCTGTATGTATGAAACACTCTCTGTATGTATGAAACACTCTCTGTATGTATGAAACACTCTCTGTATGTATGAAACACTCTCTGTATGTATGAAACACTCTCTGTATGTATGAAACACTCTCTGTATGTATGAAACACTCTCTGTATGTATGAAACACTCTCTGTATGTATGAAACACTCTCTGTATGTATGAAACACTCTCTGTATGTATGAAACACTCTCTGTCTGTATGAAACACTCTCTGTATGTATGAAACACTCTCTCTGTATGTATGAAACACTCTCTGTATGTATGAAACACTCTCTGTATGTATGAAACACTCTCTGTATGTATGAAACACTCTCTCTGTATGTAAGAAACACTCTCTGTATGTATGAAACACTCTCTGTATGGCTGAAACACTCTCTGTATGGCTGAAACACTCTCTGTATGTATGAAACACTCTCTCTGTATGGCTGAAACTCTCTCTGTATGTATGAAACACTCTCTGTATGTATGAAACACTCTCTGTATGTATGAAACACTCTCTGTATGTATGAAACACTCTCTGTATGGCTGAAACTCTCTCTGTATGTATGAAACACTCTCTGTATGTATGAAACTCTCTCTGTATGTATGAAACACTCTCTGTATGTATGAAACACTCTCTGTATGTATGAAACACTCTCTGTATGTATGAAACACTCTCTGTATGTATGAAACACTCTCTGTATGTATGAAACACTCTCTGTATGTATGAAACACTCTCTCTGTATGTATGAAACACTCTCTGTATGTATGAAACACTCTCTGTATGTATGAAACACTCTCTCTGTATGTATGAAACACTCTCTGTATGTATGAAACACTCTCTCTGTATGTATGAAACACTCTCTGTATGTATGAAACACTCTCTGTATGTATGAAACACTCTCTGTATGTATGAAACACTCTCTGTATGTATGAAACACTCTCTGTATGTATGAAACACTCTCTGTATGTATGGAACACTCTCTGTATGTATGAAACACTCTCTGTATGTATGAAACACTCTCTGTATGTATGAAACACTCTCTGTATGTATGAAACACTCTCTGTATGTATGAAACACTCTCTGTATGTATGAAACACTCTCTGTATGTATGAAACACTCTCTGTATGTATGAAACACTCTCTCTGTATGTATGAAACACTCTCTCTGTATGTATGAAACACTCTCTGTATGTATGAAACACTCTCTGTATGTATGAAACACTCTCTGTATGTATGAAACACTCTCTGTATGTATGAAACACTCTCTGTATGTATGAAACACTCTCTGTATGTATGAAACACTCTCTCTGTATGTATGAAACACTCTCTGTATGTATGAAACACTCTCTGTATGTATAAAACACTCTCTGTATGTATGAAACACTCTCTGTATGTATGAAACACTCTCTGTATGTATGAAACACTCTCTCTGTATGTATGAAACTCTCTCTGTATGTATGAAACACTCTCTCTGTATGTATGAAACACTCTGTATGTATGAAACACTCTCTCTGTATGTATGAAACACTCTCTGTATGTATGAAACACTCTCTGTATGTATGAAACACTCTCTCTGTATGTATGAAACACTCTCTGTATGTATGAAACACTCTCTCTGTATGTATGAAACACTCTCTGTATGTATGAAACACTCTCTCTGTATGTATGAAACACTCTCTGTATGTATGAAACACTCTCTGTATGTATGAAACACTCTCTGTATGTATGAAACACTCTCTCTGTATGTATGAAACACTCTCTCTGTATGTATGAAACACTCTCTGTATGTATGAAACACTCTCTGTATGTATGAAACTCTCTCTGTATGTATGAAACACTCTCTGTATGGCTGAAACACTCTCTGTATGTATGAAACACTCTCTGTATGTATGAAACACTCTCTGTATGTATGAAACACTCTCTGTGTGTATGAAACACTCTCTGTGTGTATGAAACACTCTCTCTGTATGTATGAAACACTCTCTGTATGTATGAAACACTCTCTGTATGTATGAAACACTCTCTGTATGTATGAAACACTCTCTGTATGTATGAAACTCTCTCTGTATGTATGAAACACTCTCTGTATGTATGAAACACTCTCTGTATGTATGAAACACTCTCTGTATGTATGAAACACTCTCTGTATGTATGAAACACTCTCTGTATGTATGAAACACTCTCTGTATGTATGAAACACTCTCTGTATGTATGAAACACTCTCTCTGTATGTATGAAACACTCTCTGTATGTATGAAACACTCTCTGTATGTATGAAACACTCTCTGTATGTATGAAACACTCTCTCTGTATGTATGAAACACTCTCTGTATGTATGAAACTCACTCTCTGTATGTATGAAACACTCTCTGTATGTATGAAACACTCTCTGTATGTATGAAACTCTCTCTGTATGTATGAAACACTCTCTGTATGTATGAAACACTCTCTCTGTATGTATGAAACACTCTCTGTATGTATGAAACACTCTCTGTATGTATGAAACACTCTCTGTATGTATGAAACACTCTCTGTATGTATGAAACACTCTCTGTATGTATGAAACTCTCTCTGTATGTATGAAACTCACTCTCTGTATGTATGAAACACTCTCTGTATGTATGAAACACTCTCTCTGTATGTATGAAACACTCTCTGTATGTATGAAACACTCTCTGTATGTATGAAACTCTCTCTGTATGTATGAAACACTCTCTCTGTCTGTATGAAACACTCTCTGTATGTATGAAACACTCTCTGTATGTATGACACACTCTCTGTGTGTATGAAACACTCTCTGTATGTATGAAACACTCTCTGTATGTATGAAACACTCTCTGTATGTATGAAACACTCTCTCTGTATGTATGAAACTCTCTCTCTGTATGTATGAAACACTCTCTGTATGTATGAAAAACTCTCTGTATGTATGAAACACTCTCTGTATGTATGAAACACTCTCTGTATGTATGAAACACTCTCTGTATGTATGAAACACTCTCTCTGTATGTATGAAACACTCTATGAAACACTCTCTGTATGTATGAAACACTCTCTGTATGTATGAAAAACTCTCTGTATGTATGAAACACTCTCTGTATGAAACACTCTCTCTGTATGTATGAAACACTCTCTGTATGTATGAAACACTCTCTCTGTATGTATGAAACACTCTCTCTGTATGTATGAAACACTCTCTGTATGTATGAAACACTCTCTGTATGTATGAAACACTCTCTATGTATGAAACTCTCTCTGTATGTATGAAACACTCTCTGTATGTATGAAACACTCTCTGTATGTATGAAACACTCTCTGTATGTATGAAACACTCTCTCTGTATGTATGAAACACTCTCTCTGTATGTATGAAACACTCTCTGTATGTATGAAACACTCTCTGTATGTATGAAACACTCTCTGTATGTATGAAACACTCTCTATGTATGAAACACTCTCTCTGTATGTATGAAACACTCTCTGTATGTATGAAACACTCTCTGTATGTATGAAACACTCTCTATGTATGAAACTCTCTCTGTATGTATGAAACACTCTCTGTATGTATGAAACACTCTCTGTATGTATGAAACACTCTCTGTATGTATGAAACTCTCTCTGTATGTATGAAACACTCTCTGTATGGCTGAAACACTCTCTGTATGTATGAAACACTCTCTGTATGTATGAAACACTCTCTGTATGGCTGAAACACTCTCTGTATGTATGAAACACTCTCTGTATGTATGAAACACTCTCTGTATGTATGAAACACTCTCTGTGTGTATGAAACACTCTCTCTGTATGTATGAAACACTCTCTGTATGGCTGAAACACTCTCTCTGTATGTATGAAACACTCTCTGTATGTATGAAACTCTCTCTGTATGTATGAAACACTCTCTGTATGTATGAAACTCTCTCTGTATGTATGAAACACTCTCTGTATGGCTGAAACACTCTCTCTGTATGTATGAAACACTCTCTGTATGTATGAAACACTCTCTGTATGTATGAAACACTCTCTGTATGTATGAAACACTCTCTGTATGTATGAAACACTCTCTGTATGTATGAAACACTCTCTGTATGTATGAAACACTCTCTGTATGTATGAAACACTCTCTCTGTATGTATGAAACACTCTCTGTATGTATGAAACACTCTCTGTATGTATGAAACACTCTCTGTATGTATGAAACACTCTCTCTGTATGTATGAAACACTCTCTCTGTATGTATGAAACACTCTCTGTATGTATGAAACACTCTCTGTATGTATGAAACACTCTCTGTATGTATGAAACACTCTCTGTATGTATGAAACACTCTCTGTATGTATGAAACTCTCTCTCTGTATGTATGAAACACTCTCTGTATGTATGAAACACTCTCTGTGTGTATGAAACACTCTCTGTATGTATGAAACACTCTCTGTATGTATGAAACACTCTCTCTGTATGTATGAAACACTCTCTGTATGTATGAAACACTCTCTGTATGTATGAAACACTCTCTCTGTATGTATGAAACACTCTCTGTATGTATGAAACACTCTCTGTATGTATGAAACACTCTCTGTATGGCTGAAACACACTCTCTGTATGTATGAAACACTCTCTGTATGTATGAAACACTCTCTGTATGTATGAAACACTCTCTGTATGTATGAAACACTCTCTGTATGTATGAAACACTCTCTGTATGTATGAAACACTCTCTCTGTATGTATGAAACACTCTCTGTATGTATGAAACACTCTCTCTGTATGTATGAAACACTCTCTGTATGTATGAAACACTCTCTCTGTATGTATGAAACACTCTCTGTATGTATGAAACTCTCTCTGTATGTATGAAACACTCTCTGTATGTATGAAACACTCTCTGTATGTATGAAACACTCTCTGTATGTATGAAACACTCTCTGTATGTATGAAACTCTCTCTGTATGTATGAAACACTCTCTGTATGTATGAAACACTCTCTGTATGTATGAAACACTCTCTCTGTATGTATGAAACACTCTCTGTATGTATGAAACACTCTCTGTATGTATGAAACACTCTCTGTATGTATGAAACACTCTCTGTATGTATGAAACACTCTCTCTGTATGTATGAAACACTCTCTGTATGTATGAAACACTCTCTGTATGTATGAAACTCTCTCTCTGTATGTATGAAACACTCTCTCTATGTATGAAACACTCTCTGTATGTATGAAACACTCTCTCTGTATGTATGAAACACTCTCTGTATGTATGAAACACTCTCTGTATGTATGAAACACTCTCTGTATGTATGAAACACTCTCTCTGTATGTATGAAACACTCTGTATGTATGAAACACTCTCTGTATGTATGAAACACTCTCTCTGTATGTATGAAACACTCTCTGTATGTATGAAACACTCTCTCTGTATGTATGAAACACTCTCTGTATGTATGAAACACTCTCTGTATGTATGAAACACTCTCTGTATGTATGAAACACTCTCTGTATGTATGAAACACTCTCTGTATGTATGAAACACTCTCTGTATGTATGAAACACTCTCTGTATGTATGAAACACTCTCTGTATGTATGAAACACTCTCTGTATGTATGAAACACTCTCTGTATGTATGAAACACTCTCTGTATGTATGAAACACTCTCTGTATGTATGAAACACTCTCTCTGTATGTATGAAACACTCTCTGTATGGCTGAAACTCTCTCTGTATGTATGAAACACTCTCTGTATGTATGAAACTCTCTCTGTGTGTATGAAACACTCTCTGTATGTATGAAACACTCTCTGTATGTATGAAACACTCTCTGTATGTATGAAACACTCTCTGTATGTATGAAACACTCTCTGTATGTATGAAACTCTCTCTGTATGTATGAAACACTCTCTCTGTATGTATGAAACACTCTCTGTATGTATGAAACACTCTCTCTGTATGTATGAAACACTCTCTGTATGTATGAAACACTCTCTGTATGTATGAAACACTCTCTGTATGAAACACTCTCTGTATGTATGAAACACTCTCTGTATGTATGAAACACTCTCTGTATGTATGAAACACTCTCTGTATGTATGAAACACTCTCTGTATGTATGAAACACTCTCTGTATGTATGAAACACTCTCTGTATGTATGAAACACTCTCTGTATGTATGAAACACTCTCTCTGTATGTATGAAACACTCTCTGTATGTATGAAACACTCTCTGTATGTATGAAACACTCTCTCTGTATGTATGAAACACTCTCTGTATGTATGAAACACTCTCTCTGTATGTATGAAACACTCTCTGTGTGTATGAAACACTCTCTGTATGTATGAAACACTCTCTGTATGTATGAAACACTCTCTGTATGTATGAAACACTCTCTGTATGTATGAAACACTCTCTGTATGTATGAAACTCTCTCTGTATGTATGAAACACTCTCTGTATGTATGAAACTCTCTCTGTATGTATGAAACACTCTCTGTATGTATAAAACTCTCTCTGTATGTATGAAACACACTCTGTATGTATGAAACACTCTCTGTATGTATGAAACACTCTCTGTATGTATGAAACACTCTCTGTATGTATGAAACACTCTCTGTATGTATAAAACTCTCTCTGTATGTATGAAACACACTCTGTATGTATGAAACACTCTCTGTATGTATGAAACACTCTCTGTATGTATGAAACACTCTCTGTATGTATGAAACACTCTCTGTATGTATGAAACACTCTCTGTATGTATGAAACACTCTCTCTGTATGTATGAAACACTCTCTATGTATGTATGAAACACTCTCTGTATGTATGAAACACTCTCTGTATGTATGAAACACTCTCTGTATGTATGAAACACTCTCTGTATGTATGAAACACTCTCTGTATGTATGAAACACTCTCTCTGTATGTATGAAACTCTCTCTGTGTATGTATGAAACTCTCTCTGTATGTATGAAACACTCTCTCTGTATGTATGAAACACTCTCTCTGTATGTATGAAACACTCTCTGTATGTATGAAACACTCTCTGTATGTATGAAACACTCTCTCTGTATGTATGAAACACTCTCTCTGTATGTATGAAACACTCTCTGTATGTATGAAACACTCTCTGTATGTATGAAACACTCTCTGTACGTATGAAACACTCTCTGTATGTATGAAACACTCTCTGTATGTATGAAACACTCTCTGTATGTATGAAACTCTCTCTCTGTATGTATGAAACACTCTCTGTATGTATGAAACACTCTCTCTGTATGTATGAAACACTCTCTCTGTATGTATGAAACACTCTCTGTATGTATGAAACACTCTCTCTGTATGTATGAAACACTCTCTCTGTATGTATGAAACACTCTCTCTGTATGTATGAAACACTCTCTGTATGTATGAAACACTCTCTGTATGTATGAAACACTCTCTGTATGTATGAAACACTCTCTGTATGTATGAAACACTCTCTGTATGTATGAAACTCTCTGTATGTATGAAACACTCTCTGTATGTATGAAACTCTCTCTCTGTATGTATGAAACACTCTCTGTATGTATGAAACACTCTCTGTATGTATGAAACACTCTCTGTACGTATGAAACACTCTCTGTATGTATGAAACTCTCTGTA
>NC_137675.1:2590118-2600118 GCF_963989245.1 Nansenia antarctica | reverse complement strand
CCTTGCCTTGTCCCCGAAACCTCCACCAATGGTTTTCTGCCGAAGAGACCTGCCCCCTTTGCAACACCATCAATGCGAGCCTCCAGCACATCCTGACAGGCTGCAAGACAGCGCTGTCCCAAGGCCGCTACACATGGCGACACGACCTGGTGCTGAAAAAGCTGGCAGAGGTGGCAGAGTCATGCAGACAGGAGGCAAACAGCAGACCTTCCGCTCCAGACAGACATCCCATCCAGTTTGCAAGGGCTGGAGAGAGAGTCAAACCCTCCCGTCAGAGAGATACAGCAAGACTCCTCGCACCGGGTAGTGAGTGGACCATGAGGGTCGACCTGGGGAGACAGCTCCAGTTCCCCAGGGAGATCGTGGAAACATCGCTCCGACCAGACCTGGTCATGTGGTCAGAGGCTTGCAAGACAGTCCTTCTGGTCGAACTCACTGTCCCTTGGGAGGGTGGTTTGGAGGCAGCCAATGAGCGGAAGCGAGCCAAGTATGCAGATCTGGCGGCGGAGTGCAGGGAGGCTGGCTGGAAAGCCGTTACGTGCCCTGTGGAAGTGGGGTGTAGGGGCTTCGTAGGTTCCTCAGCTGCTCGCCTACTCCGTGACATAGGATGCACAGGAGCAAGGCATCGGAAAGTCATGAAAGAGCTGGCTGAGGAGGCGGAGAAAGGCAGCTTCTGGCTGTGGCTAAGAAGGAAGCATAAGGGTTGGGGGGCAAACAACACCTAGGGCATCAGCAGGGGGTGGCAGGGAGAGATCCCTGCCATCGCTCCGCCACCAGGAGATGTACTGGGGTTAAAGGAGCGAAACGTCAATGACTGGTGGTCCCCAGCTGATGACCCAGTTAGGCCCACATAGGTGTTCAGTGAGGTGTCACAGCACACCTGTTCTAAAGGCACTGTTGGAGGTGCGTCAGGCAGCAATGCCCAGCAGGAGTACCATCACCTGTATCATGATTTATGATCATTCTATCATTGTATCGTGATCATAGAATGATAAAAAAAATAAAAAAAATAATGAAGTGAAAAAATAAAAAAATTAACTGTTCTTTTTTTTTTTTATCACTTTTTTTTCATTTTTCCTTAGAATGATAATAATATATAATATTATACTATAGAATGATAGAATGATTCTATGATCATTCTATCATGATCATAGAATGAGAAAAATGAGAAAAACTAATTAGTGAAAAGAAATGAAAAAGTAGTATACTTTTTGTCATTTTTTTCACTTTATTTATTTTTTCCTTAGAATGATAATAATATATCATATTATACTATAGAATGATAGAATGATCATAGAATGATAAAAATGATTAAATGAAAAAGAAATGAAAAAAGAACATAGTATACTATAGTATACATTTTTATCATTCTATGATCATTCTATCATTCTATAGTATAATATGATATATTATTATCATTCTAAGGAAACAATAAATAAAGTTTAAAACATTTGTTGTTCTTTTTATCATTTTTTTCAATAATTTTTTTCCCCTTAGAATGATAATGGCGGCGCGCTACTCAGACGCGAGGCTTGGAGTGGCCTCAGGAAGGAACACAACAAGCAGGAGATACTGGTGGCCTTCTACCGCTGCGCAGTGGAGAGCATCCTCACCTACTGCATCTGCAACTGGTTCTCCAGCTGCACAACCGCAGAGAGAAATGCGCTACAGAGAGTCGTGAGAACAGCCCAGAAGATCACCGGCGCCCCCCTCCCCTCTCTGGAAGAGCTGTACAATACACGCTGCCTCAGGAAGGCCTCCAAGATCTCCAGAGACCCATCCCACCCTGGGTACGAACACTTAGCCCGGCTGCCCTCGAAAAGGCGGTACAGGACCATGGCCGCAAGGACAAACAGACTGAAGCTCAGCTTCTACCCCAGGGCCATGCAGGCCCTGAACACAGCAAAGACCTAGGTTCTGGGCCCTGGACAGTCTGGACGGATTGATGGCAGCTGCTGGATTGAAAAAATCAGGTGTAGTGCTGAGAAACAAATGTGTACATTTCAAGCCTGCAAACTGTGACACTTTAAATAAATGTGCAATAACACTATGTGCAATATGACAACCCTAGTCATTTTATCTGTACAGTATAGTATAGTGGATAGTGTACATAGCCTTTATTTATGTAAACCAGCTCCTTTCCCTTCTTGTTTTTTTTCTTGTTTTTTTTCTTTCCCAGCACCAGGGGAGCCACCCCTCCCAAATTTCGTTGTTTGGTACCTGTACTATAGCAATGACAATAAAGACCATTCATTCATTCATTCATTCATAATATATCATACTATACTATGTTCTTTTTTTTCACTTTCACTTCACACTGTGTGTGTGTGTGTGTGTGTGTGTGTGTGTGTGTGTGAGAGATCATTGCGCACGTCCCACCACACCTCGTGGCAGGCTTATGTGGGAGATTATCCACCTGACCTGCCTTCGCTATGCTAACGCATTCGCTAGGCTAACGCACTGGTGGGGAGCCAGGAGCCTTCTGCCTGGCAGGCAGGCCGCGGGGCACTGCTTAGTCAGGGGGGAGGGGAGGGGAGGGGAGGGGAGGAGGGGAGGGGAGGAGGGGAGGGGAGGAGGGGAGGGGAGGAGGGGAGGGAGGAGGGGAGGGGAGGAGGGGAGGGGAGGAGGGGAGGGGAGAGGAGGGGAGGGGAGAGGAGGGGAGGGGAGGGGAGGGGAGGGGAGGAGGGGGGGAGAGAGAGAGGGAGGGGGGCGGGGCTAAGCGCTAGCCCGCTCCCAGATCTGGATATAAGCTTAAGCTCCTGTTCAACTCTTAAACCTCCTCTTAGCCATGACAGCTGTTGTACTGTCATACTGTAAATAGCCTACTATACAATATACTACAGTTATACCCCATTAAACACCATATTGGTACTAGTCCCTGTGTTCTACTGGTGGCACAGCACCAGAATATGTTAAAAAAAATGAAGTGAAAAATATTATAAAAAGAACTGTTATTTTTTCATTTTTTTTCACTTATTTTTTTTAAATCATTTTTATCATTCTATGATCATTCTATCATTCTATAGTATAATATGATATATTATTACCATTCTAAGGAAAAAATAAATAAATGAAAAAAATAAATGAAAAAAAGAACATTTTTTATCATTCTATGATCATTCTATCATTCTATACTATAATATGATATATTATTATCATTCTAAGGGAAAAATAGATTAAGTGATTTTTTAAAAATGTATTATTTTGTTATCATTCTATCATTCTAGACTAGAGTATAATATGATATATTATTATCATTCTAAGAAAAGAAAAAGGGAAAAAAGGGAAGAAAGAACATAGTTGTTTTTTTAAAAATCTTTTTTATCATTGTATGATCATTCTATCATTCTAGAGTCTACCTGACACCAGAGGTAAAATCTGAAGTGGTTCCACATCTAAAAATGAAGTTTACAGTCTATAGAAACACTGTAGAAAGTTTCATGCTTTAGTCATAAAATGCACAATACCTTCTGCCGCACTATTTTATGCACCCAGATTGTGGAATGCACTGCCAGTTTATATTAGGGATGCAACCTCAGCAAATATGTTCAATGTTCTACTGTATTGTTCCATTGTTCTAATCTTCTAATGTTCTATTGTTCCATTGTTCTAATCTTCTAATGTTCTAATCTTTTATTGTTCCCATCTTCTAATGTTCTAATCTTGTATTGTTGTATTGTTCTATTGTTCAAATTCCATAGTCAAGTGTTTAATATGTTTGGTGGAACATGTTTGGCCAACAATGTTGGACTGACTGACTGGTGAAAATCAAAGCAGATAAATATATAATTCTTTATTAACATTTGAGAGAAAAACAACAACCTTCAGAAACATCTCTAACTTTTCCAGACAAAGATGAATACACATGTGGATATGTCACATCTGTTATGATATGAATGCATGGTGATTATGAATGCATACAAAAATAAATCTGTATCGAAGTTCGAAGTATGAATTCCTCACAATCCGGCCATAAGACACCAGCAGGGAAACGCAGCCCAGATCCAGGAGGGTACTACTAGTTCATCCTCGGACGAGCCCTCCATCGGCGCTTCCAGTCATCCCGATCCTCCATACATCTGGCTAGCTCCCTGGTCCTCCATACATCTGGCTAGCTCCCCGATCGATACATCTGGCTAGCTCCGTGGTCCTCCATACATCTGGCTAGCTCCCTGGTCCTCCATACATCTGGCAAGCTCCCTGATCCTCCATACATCTGGCTAGCTCCCTGGTCCTCCATACATCTGGCTAGCTCCCTGGTCCTCCATACATCTGGCTAACTCCCCGAACCTCCATACATCTGTGCAATGCACTCCTGGCTGGGCTCCCCGCTTCAGCCATTAGACCTCTGCAGCTCATCCAGAATGCTGCTGCCCGGCTGGTATTCAACCTCCCCAAATACTCGCATGTCACCCCTCTCCTTCGCACCCTGCACTGGCTCCCGATAGCAGCTCGCATCAGATTCAAGACCCTGGTGCTTGCATACCAGGCAGCTAAAGGGACAGCCCCTGCCTACCTGAAGGAAATGGTAACCCCCCAAACCCCTGCCCGCTCACTCCGCTCCTCCACCTCGGCTGGCCGACTGGCCCCACCTCCTCTACACAGCAGTCGGGCTGCCCGATCACGTCTCTTCACAACACTGGCTCCCCGCTGGTGGAATGAGCTCCCCACGGCTGTCAGAACGGCAGAGTCACTACCCATCTTCCGTCGTAGACTGAAGACCCATCTCTTCAGGTTACATCTTAACTGCTCCTCCTGAGACATCTTCCGACCCTCACCACTACGTCTCCTAAAGACACCCGCTTTCCCCTCTACTGTGTCCCTAGAACTTCTATTGCCCCCATTGTACTGTTTCTCAGTTTCTCCAGTAAAAAAAAAAAAAAAAAAAAAAAAGTTTTAGTAGAAGGCGATAATAGGGAGAAGGTTTTTCCTCCTATCAGTGGCCCCGGGCCCGAGCTAGAGTACTCTTCCTGCAACGAATGGTGGACTGCTGATTCACATGCTTAGTATTCAAATGTATTGATTGTAAGTCGCTTTGGAATAAGGCGTCTGCTAAATGCCAAAAATGTAAATGTAAATCTGGCTAGCTCCCTGATCCTCCATACATCTGGCTAGCTCCCTGGTCCTTCATACATCTAGCTAGCTCCCTGGTCCTCCATACATCTGGCTAGCTCCCTGGTCCTCCATACATCTGGCTAGCTCGCCGGTACTTTCCGCTCCTGCATCTTTCTTGAGTACGTCCACGTATGTTAGTGTGGGACGCCCTTGTGACCGATGCCCGTGTGTGTTGACTCCCACAGAACCAGTCTGCTGGCTGGCAGCTCCTGGTGTCTCTGGCAGTAACCTGCCAGCCTCATTCTCCTGACTGCAATTTTCTCGCTTATCTTTGGTGACCCCCCCATACAGATTCTTGTTGGTAATATGCTCACTGGTAAGATGAGGAGGGTGACACACACTGGACCTCCATACCTCAGGGACAGAGGCTTTGTCCTGGACTCTCCGTAGCTGATGAGCTTCTCAGAGGCTCCGTCTGTTCCTCGGAGACGCAGTTACAGTAAAGGGCCAGTCGCCTCACTGAACCTCCAACATGTTCAGCCTCTCTCAATTTAGATAAACGTCTCTGCCTCTCCTCCTCCTTCCCCTCCTCTCCCCCCCCTCTTCTCCCCCAGTCCTCCACCTCCTCCTCCCCTCCCCCTCTTCTCCCCCCAGTCCATCACATCCTCCTCCCCCTCCTCCTCCTCCTCCCCCCCTCTCCCCCAGTCCTCCTCCTCCCCTCTTCTCCCCTGCTCTCTCTTCCCTTTGTTTTAGCCTCTCCTTCTCCCCCTCATCCCCTCCCCCTTAGTCCTTCACCTCCTCCTCCCACCTCCTCCTCCCAAGGAGGGCGCGCGCCTCAGCCTCTCCTCCTCCTCCGCCCTCCTCCTCTCCTCCTTGGCCTCCTTGTACCTCCACCGGGGCGGCTGCAGCAGGCACGGGTCGCGGTCCCTCTTGCGGATCTTCTCCGGGGCGAAGCTGGGCGCCGGTGCCTTGCACAGGCGCACCTTGGGCACCACCATGCCAGGCCTGACGCTGCTGCGTCGCATCAGGTGCAGCGGCAGGAGGCTGTTCCTCCTGATGGCGCCGCCCGCCACCTCGGCCACCTCCATGCACGCCTGCATGGTCTGGGAGGAGGGCTGCAGGCTGGACCGCCGGTCGCGCTTCTTGGCGATCAGCAGCACGCGGGAGTTCTGGAAGAGCCGCTTGTAGTTGTCGAGCCTCTCGGGCCCCGCACGCCTCAGCTCGTCCACACGCCTCCGACGCAGGATCTCCTGGGGAGTAAGGAAAGGAGCAGTTGATGTTGTTGTTAGCTAGCTAGCTAGCTAGCTGGCTAGCACGATGGAGCACAGTCTGAAACCAATGTGTTTGTTTGTTTTGGTTCAGGGAGATTTTATCCGCTAGTTGAATTGAGGTTTAGTTTTAGATTACCTTAGACTGTTTTAGACTAGTTTTAGTTTCAGACTATGTAGTTTTAGTTTAGTTGTAGACTATGTAGGCCAGGTTTTGTATTGTATTTGTTTGTGGTGGATGTTGTATGCCTGTGAACAGGTCACACTTGAAAATGAGCCCTTGGGGCTCAATGTGTTTTTACCTGTATAAATAAAGGTTAAATAAACATTTTTTAAAAAGATTACCAACATTGAAATAAACAATACATCTTCTTCAACTATTTTCAAGTGATTGCAGTGTATGACATCATCATTTGAGAACTTACAATCTACACTTTCATAATCTGTAAAAAAAAAAAAAAAAAAAAAAAAGAGAGAGAGATGACCTAATTTTTAATAATTTATTAATTTTAAAATAAAAATAAATTTGCCATTTAGCAGACGCTTTTATCCAAAGCGACTTACAATTACGAATTACAGGGACATTCCCCCTGGAGTAACTGAGGGCTAAGTGCCTTACCCAAGGGCACACTAGTAGTGGTGTGGTTTCAGGCGGGATTTGAACTCACAACCTTCCGATCACAAGTCCAACTAACTATCCACTAGACCACCACTACCTTGCTGACATGGTCCACCTTTCCAGCAGCTGTCACTCACATTTGTATGAAATGGTGCCAGTGATGTCATTGATGCATTATTTCATAAGTAAGTTAAGTAAGTAAGTAAAGTTTATTTATATAGCACCTATCACAGACCAGCAGTCACAAAGTGCTTTACATAGGCTATAAAAACATAATTAAAGAACAAAAGTAAAAGTTAAAAGAAATAGGTAAACTAGTGAAAATAAAAACAAGAAACAAATAACAAAGTGTACAACAAATAATAGCAACACACAAAAAGACAGGCTTTTGGGGTTAGCCAAAGTGAGTGAGTAACCTACCTGGACTGCGTGCCGGCGCTTCCCCACGGCGGGGGGGCTCCCCGGGCACACGGTGCGGCAGGCGGGCGCCACCAGCGGGCTGGCCAGGGCCGTGGTGACCCGCACCATGTGGTCCAGCACGCCCTCCTCCAGCGGGGACACCCTCCTCCTCCTGCCCAGGGCGAAGGTGAAGAAGGCGCAGGAGGAGGAGCCGCCGCAGCAGCAGAACAGGCTCTGGGTCTGGGTCAGGGCCCGCCTCCAGCAGGGTCTGGGCTCGCGTGCCCGGGCCACCAGGGGCTCCAGCAGGGGCCACTCGGGGCTGAAGGAGTCGCAGAACTGGACCGCGCAGGGGGCCTCCAGCAGACGGGCCATGGTGCCCACGGTGTCCCAGCGGCCCGTGAAGCTGGCCCACTCCAGGCTGGTCAGGCGCCGGCCAAAGTCCCTCGCCTCCACGTCGGCTCCTAGGAGGAGGAGGAGGAGGAGGAGGAGGAGGAGGGGGAGGAGGGAGGAGGAAGAGGAGGAGGAGGAGGTGGAGGAGGAGGAGGAGGAGGAGAGGAGAAGGTGGAGGAGGTGGAGGAGGAGGAGGAGGTGGAGGAGGAGGAGGAGAAGGAGGAGGTGGAGAAGGAGGAGGAGGAGGTGGTGGGGGATCAGGAGGAGGTGGAGGAGGAGGAGGAGAGGAGGAGGAGGAGGAGGTGGAGGAGGAGGAGAAGGAGGAGGAGGAGGAGGTGGTGGGAGAGGAGGAGGTGGTGGGGGAGGAGGAGGAGAGGAGGAGGTGGAGGAGGAGGAGGAGGAGGTGGAGGAGGAGGAGGAGGAGGTGGAGGAGGTGGGGGAGGAAGGAGGAGGAGGTGGAGGAGGTGGGGGAGGAAGGAGGAGGTGGGGGAGGAGGAGGAGGAGGATGAGGAGGATGAGGAGATGGGGAGGAGGAGGAGGAGGAGGATGAAGAGGAGGGGAAGGAGGAGGAGGAGAGGAAGAGGTGGAGGAGGTGGAGGAGGAGGAAGAGGAGGAGGAGAGGAGGAGGTGGAGGAGGAGGAGGAGGACTTCTTTAATGAAAAAGTATTGATTGTGTTTGTTTTTGTGTGACTTTGTCTCAATGTGACTCTCTGCTTCAATAAAGGATAACACTGAGGCCCCGCGGTGGTGTAGCGGTCTAAGCACTGGCCGCTAGTGCATGCTGCCCACCGGGGCCGGGGTTCGTATCCCGGCTCGCCAGATCCAGATATGGCCGAGGCACACGGGAAGCGGCATATTGGCCGGCCGCTTCCGAGGGCGGTATAGGAGTATTTCTGGACAAGGATCCGTCGCGCAACACCGCCCCCGTCTGGTGCTGGAGTAACGGTACTGGGCTCGAGGAGCCAGTCAGCCTAGTCTGCCTGGCGGCCTCGGGGTCGGGCGGCGGATCCTTCGCAATAGGCAGGGGATAATTGGATGCTAAGTTGGGTTAAATTGGCTACCAAATTGGGTGAAAAGGGGATAAAATCTGAAAAACAAATTTAAAAATAAATAAATAAAGGATAACACTGGAACTGGTTACGGACTGGTTACTGGTTTGTTCCAAACTGGAACACTTGGATCTGGAACCAGGCTGAGATCATCACATCATCACTACTGTACACCGCTGTTACATCACAATAACACCACTGTTAAATCAGTATCATGTGTGTGTGTGTCACCTGGTGTGTGTGTGTGTGTGCGTGTGCGTGTGTGTGCGTGTGTGTGTGTGTGTGTGTGTGTGTGTGCGTGTGTGTGTGTGTGTGTGTGTTACCTGACATCATCAGGGAGCGTACGCAGTCCCTGTGTGTGTGTGTGTGTGTGTGTGTGTGTGTATGTGTGTATGTGTATGTGTGTGTGTGCGTAGTTTACCTGACATCGGAGTGTGTGTGTGTGTGTGTTACCTGACATCATCAGGGACCGTACGCAATCTGCCCGGCCCTGCACGGCAGCCTTCATCATGGCCGTGAAGCCGTGGCAGTTCCTCCTCTCCAGGTCCAGGCCGGGGAAGTAGCTCAGCAGGTAGTTGGAGATCATGATGTGGCCTGGAACACACACTGGCTGTGATTAACACCTGTATTAACACCTGTAATAACACCTGTATTAACAATGGTAATAACACCTGTATTAACACCTGTAATAACACCTGTATTAACACCTGTAATAACACCTGTATTAGCACCTGTATTAACACCTGTAATAACACCTGTAATAACACCTGTATTAACACCTGTAATAACACCTGTATTAACACCTGTAATAACACCTGTATTAACACCTGTATTAACACCTGTATTAACACCTGTATTAACACCTGTATTAACACCTGTATTAACACCTGTAATAACACCTGTATTAACACCTGTATTAACACCTGTATTAACACCTGTATTAACACCTGTATTAACACCTGTAGATCATGATGTGGCCTGGAACAAACACTGTCTGTGTCACTGAGGCCCATGGCCCATAGGGTCATGAAATTTGTTTTTATTTTTGATCTTTTATTACGTCTTACGTATGGTGTGTTAATATCGACCCCTGGTGGCCAATTAGAGTTTGTCATGGCACGCATGTGTGTCGGGTAACTATAGACGTGTGGGGGTAGAAATCAGAGGACCGCCTCATTGTAATGCATGGAATGGAATGAGGAATGGTATCAAACACACCA
>NC_137675.1:2560118-2585118 GCF_963989245.1 Nansenia antarctica | reverse complement strand
ATACTCACTCACTCACTCATATACTCACTCACTTACTCACTCACTCAGTCAGTCACTCATATACTCACTCACTCACTCATATACTCACTCACTTACTCACTCACTCAGTCAGTCACTCGCATACACACACTCACTCACTCACCCACTCAGTCAGTGAGTCACTCGCATACACACACTCACTCACCCACCCACTCACTCACTCACTCACTCACTCACTCACCCACCCACCCACTCACTCACTCACTCACTCACCCACCCACTCACTCACTCACCCACCCACCCACTCACTCACTCACTCAGTCACTCGCATACACACACTCACTCACTCACCCACTCAGTCAGTGAGTGAGTCACTCGCATACACACACTCACTCACCCACCCACTCACTCACTCACTCACTCACTCACACACTCACCCACCCACCCACCCACTCACTCACTCACTCACCCACCCACCCACCCACTCACTCACTCACCCACTCACTCACTCACCACCCACCCACCCACTCACTCACTCACTCACCCACTCACTCACTCACCCATGGTGTCTATTAGTAGTATTATTAGTAGTTGTATAGAGACAGAGAGATCCAGCCAATCAACACAGAGCTAGCCCTCACAACAGCCAATCAACACAGAGCTAGCCCTCACAACAGCCAATCAACACAGAGCAAGCCTCACAACAGCCAATCAACATAGAGCGAGCCCTCAGTGGTTGAGGTGTACCAGCAGAAGCTGATGTTGTAGGGCAGGAAAGCAGGGGGGGTGGGCTACAGCAGGGGGGAGGGGCTACAGCATCACTAACACCATGAGCCAAATACAACCTGCACCAAGAGAGAGAGATGGATGGAGGGGAGAAAGAGAGAGAGAGAGATGAATGGAGAGAGAGATGGACAGAGAGAGATAGATGGAGGAGAGGGTGGACAGAGGGAGAGAGGGGGGGGAGAGAGAGAGAGGGGGAGGAGGGAGCAAGACACCTAATGTGTTCAAATATAAACATATAATTCACAATATTAACATGAACACTAGAGGGCGCTGCTCTCTCTCTCTCTCTCTCTCTCTCTCTCTCTCTCAGACAGTCAGTCAGTTAGTTTCTCTCTCTCTCTCTCTCTCTCTCTCTCTCTCTCAGACAGTCAGTCAGTCAGTTCAGTTAGTTTCTCTCTCTCTCTGACAGTGAGTTTCTCTCTCTGGTTACACTGTTGGGCCGTCCTCCTGCAGGTCCTGCTGCAGCCACCGGGGAGCGGTGTGCTCCCTCCGCCACACCAGGCAGGTGAAGACGCAGAGCAGAGCGTACACGTCATCCATCAAACAGCCCTGCAAACAGGCAGGCTGTCTCTGTGGATGGAGAGAGAGAGAGAGAGAGAGAGAGAGAGAGAGAGAGAGAGAGAGAGAGAGAGAGAGAGAAGAGAGTGGAGAGAGAGAGAGGGAGAGAGAGAGAGAGAGAAGGAGAGAGAGAGAGAGAGAGAGAGGGAGAGAGAGAGAGAGAGGGAGGGAAAGAGAGAGAGAGGGAGAGAGAGACAGACAGAGAGAGATTGAGAGAGATTTGAGAGAGAGGGAGGAGAGAGAGAGAGAGAGGGAGGAGAGAGAGAGGGAGAGAGAGAGAGAGAGAGAGAGAGGAAGGAGAGAGAGAGGGAGAGAGAGAGAGGGAGGGAGAGAGAGAGAGAGAGAGGGAGAGAAGAGAGGAGGGAGGGAGAGGAGAGACAGAGAGAGAGAGACAGAGAGAGAGACGGAGAGAGAGAGAGACAGAGAGAGAGAGACAGAGAGAGAGAGGAGAGAGAGAGAGGGAGGGAGAGAGAGAGAGAGAGAGGGAGAGAGAGGGAGGGAGGAGAGAGGACAGAGAGAGAGGAGGGAGGATGAGAGACAGAGAGACAGAGAGAGAGAGAGACAGAGAGAGAGAGGGAGAGAGAGAGAGACAGAGAGAGAGACAGAGAGAGAGTAAAAGAGAAAGAGTAAAGTGTAAAAGAAACAGAGAGAGACAGACAGAGAATTACACAAGACAATATTATCATGGCAACTTAACTCTCCTTGGCAGATCGGCGTTTCGAGCCCCGGCTGGCCACGTGTCGAAGTGTCCTTGGGCAAGACACTGAACCCCCAAATTGCTCCCAGTGAGCGGGCCGGCGCCTTGCATGGTAGCTTGTCGCCATTGGTGTGTGAATGTGTGTGGGAATGTTTGTGGGAATGTTTGTGGGAATGTGTGAATGAGAGGCCGTTGTAAAGCGCTGTGGAATAAGGAGATATACAAGTCTAACATTTATACAGCTGCCTGTTTACGACAATGAGTTACGCAAAAGGAGTAAACAACACTTTAGGCCGTCAAATACATTTGACATACACATTTATTGCAAAAATACATTTCACATGTTTATGACAAATGATTGAGTCACTTTCAGTCATATAAGTTAAAAGGCTTTGTGGGAATAAACGTTTTACTTGTCTTATTTGTGTGCAAAATAACAGCATCCGCACACACAAACACTGTGCAAAAAAACATAGTTTATTGCGAGCTTGCTGAGCTTTTCATCGACCTTCTTCAGGCATGGCGGATGCTGTTATTTTGCACTCTATTGATACTCTTCAGTGCCAGCACCTCAGCTAAGTCTGATCACGGATGAGCGGTGGTATTTTCACTATTTTGATTGGCTTGTCTTATTTGTACAGGTTATAAACATGACCGACAGTAGACAGGGGAAAGAGTCTTGATGATGAGAGAGCAATAAACATACAATCCATGAACTTATAGCTCTGCTGAGCTGGGAAACTCTAGGCCTTTTGGTATAATATGTGCAATGACAATCAATCTAAACCGACTTTGAGCAGCACAGAGGACTCAGGCAGAGCAGGACAAACTCACACATTTGACAACCGCTTCATAAAATGTCAAATACCACCAAAAACAAAGCCAGATTAAATCCGCCTCATTCGTAGTATGAGAGTAGGAGAGTATTAGGGTTGGGTTAAGACGCAGGGAATCTTTCCTGGATACACAGTGTACAGGTGTACAGGTTTTTCGCCCTTGCTTGCTTGCTTGCCGGTGGTCCTCGGGCCTCTCCTCGGGGGCACCCGGCCGCCCTGCGTGCCTGGTCTGTTCCGCCGCTGGGGCACCTGCTTGGCTAGCCTGGTGCGGGGCTATTACCTGCTTGGCTAGCCTGGTGCGGGGCTGTTATGGTCTGTGCTTGGTTGGCTGGTCCGGGTGTGCTGGTGGTGGGGCGGGTCGGGTGTGTGGGGCGACGGGGGCTCCCCGGGGGTGAGCCCCCGTCGCCCCACACACCCCCGGGGGGGAGCCGCTGCTGTGCACTGGTAGGCAAACTGGTAGTAGTCGCTCTATGAGTGGCTCTATGAGTAGAGGGCTGCAAGGGAGTTTACCTGGATGCACAGTGTTCAGGTTTGTTACCTTTGCCTGCTTGCGTGTTCTGTCATCATGTGAAGCGCATTGAGTCACATCTTGTGAGAAATGCGCTATACAAATAAAACTTGATTTGATTTGATTTGATTTAGGGTTGGGGATGCTTTGAAGTGGTGGTATTGTCCGCAGTGCTTGGCAGTTCTGCTGGTGGTGTACTGGGCCCAGCCTGTGGTTCTGTTGGGCTCAGGGAGGAGAAGGAGGAGGCGTTGTAGACCCAGACCGTGTCGATGCCCTCCCCAGCGGTGGCGTCTGGCTGCCAGGAGGGGAAGGGGAAGCGGCAGGCCACCACCCTGGCCCCCCCCCCCCCCAGCTCCCTGCTCAGTTTCTCCTCCAGCTCCAACCACACGCAACTGTTATTATTATAACCACACGCAACTGTTATTATTATAACCACACGCAACTGTTATTATTATAACCACACGCAACTGTTATTATTATAACCACACACAACTGTGATTATTATAACCACACGCAACTGTGATTATTATAACCACACACAACTGTTATTATTATAACCACACACAACTGTTATTATTATAACCACACACAACTGTTATTATTATAACCACACACAACTGTGATTATTATAACCACACACAACTGTGATTATTATAACCACACGCAACTGTTATTATTACAACCACACGCAACTGTTATTATTACAACCACACACAACTGTGATTATTATAACCACACGCAACTGTTATTATTATAACCACACACAACTGTGATTATTATAACCACACGCAACTGTTATTATTATAACCACACACAACTGTGATTATTATAACCACACGCAACTGTTATTATTATAACCACACACAACTGTTATTATTATAACCACACGCAACTGTTATTATTATAACCACACACAACTGTGATTATTATAACCACACACAACTGCTATTATTATAACCGCACACAACTGTTATTATTATAACCACACACAACTGTTATTATTATAACCACACACAACTGTTATTATTATAACCACACACAACTGTTATTATTATAACCACACACAACTGTTATTATTATAACCACACACAACTGTTATTATTATAACCACACACAACTGTTATTATTATAACCACACACAACTGTTATTATTATAACCACACACAACTGTTATTATTATAACCACACACAACTGTTATTATTATAACCACACACAACTGTTATTATTATAACCACACACAACTGTGATTATTATAACCACACACAACTGTGATTATTATAACCACACGCAACTGTTATTATTATAACCACACGCAACTGTTATTATTATAACCACACGCAACTGTTATTATTATAACCACACACAACTGTTATTATTATAACCACACACAACTGTTATTATTATAACCACACACAACTGTGATTATTATAACCACACACAACTGTGATTATTATAACCACACGCAACTGTTATTATTACAACCACACGCAACTGTTATTATTACAACCACACACAACTGTGATTATTATAACCACACGCAACTGTTATTATTATAACCACACACAACTGTGATTATTATAACCACACGCAACTGTTATTATTATAACCACACACAACTGTGATTATTATAACCACACGCAACTGTTATTATTATAACCACACACAACTGTTATTATTATAACCACACACAACTGTTATTATTATAACCACACACAACTGTTATTATTATAACCACACACAACTGTTATTATTATAACCACACGCAACTGTTATTATTATAACCACACGCAACTGTTATTATTATAACCACACACAACTCAGCTATAATAATCCTCATCATCATAATAACTATAATAATAATAATAACAACAATAACAATAATAACAATAATAACAATAATAATAACACTAACACTAATAACAATAATAATAATAATAATAATAATAATAACAATAACAATTGGAACAATGGAAGTTTACCATCTGGGGGACTCCGAATATGACCACATTTGAGTACTGGGCAAAACTGACCTGAAATGAGAACCGCACATTACAATGTTATCAACAGAAATAAACACATCAAACAATTGATATTCAGTCCAGCATAAAGACTGAGAGGTAGACCAAACTGCCCTGCCCTACAATGCTGTGACTTCTAACTCCCCCAGCCTCCCCTGGTGTTCTACCTCCCCCAGCCTCCCCTGGTGTGCTACCTCCCCCAGCCTCCCCTGGTGTTCTACCTCCCCCAGCCTCCCCTGGTGTTCTACCTCCCCCAGCCTCCCCTGGTGTTCTACCTCCCCCAACCTCCCCTGGTGTTCTACCTCCCCCAGCCTCCCCTGGTGTTCTACCTCCCCCCAACCTCCCCTGGTGTTCTACCTCCCCTGGTGTTCTACCTCCCCCCAGCCTCCCCTGGTGTTCTACCTCCCCTGGTGTTCTACCTCCCCCCAGCCTCCCCTGGTGTTCTACCTCCCCTGGTGTTCTACCTCCCCCCAGTCTCCCCTGGTGTTCTACCTCCCCGAGCCTCCCCTGGTGTTCTACCTCCCCCAGCCTCCCCTGGTGTTCTACCTCCCCCAGCCTCCCCTGGTGTTCTACCTCCCCCCAACCTCCCCTGGTGTTCTACCTCCCCCCAACCTCCCCTGGTGTTCTACCTCCCCCCAACCTCCACTGGTGTTCTACCTCCCCCCAGCCTCCCCTGGTGTTCTACCTCCCCCACCCTCCCCTGGTGTTCTACCTCCCCCCAGCCTCCCCTGGTGTTCTACCTCCCCCAGCCTCCCCTGGTGTTCTACCTCCCCCCAACCTCCCCTGGTGTTCTACCTCCCCTGGTGTTCTACCTCCCCCCAGCCTCCCCTGGTGTTCTACCTCCCCTGGTGTTCTACCTCCCCCCAGCCTCCCCTGGTGTTCTACTTCCCCTGGTGTTCTACCTCCCCCCAGTCTCCCCTGGTGTTCTACCTCCCCGAGCCTCCCCTGGTGTTCTACCTCCCCCAGCCTCCCCTGGTGTTCTACCTCCCCCAGCCTCCCCTGGTGTTCTACCTCCCCCCAACCTCCCCTGGTGTTCTACCTCCCCCCAACCTCCCCTGGTGTTCTACCTCCCCCCAACCTCCACTGGTGTTCTACCTCCCCCCAGCCTCCCCTGGTGTTCTACCTCCCCCACCCTCCCCTGGTGTTCTACCTCCCCCCAGCCTCCCCTGGTGTTCTACCTCCCCTCAGCCTCCCCTGGTGTTCTACCTCCCCCAGCCTCCCCTGGTGTTCTACCTCCCCCAGCCTCCCCTGGTGTTCTACCTCCCCCCAGCCTCCCCTGGTGTTCTACCTCCCCCAGCCTCCCCTGGTGGACCTCACCTTCCAGAGGTCTGATATGTAGAAGGAGGTGGAGCGGTGGACCCCCTCCCTCCGGGCCCGGTAGCGGGAGTACCAGACCAGCCAGGGGTTCAGCTCAAACCCCGACGCTCGGAACCCTCGCTGGGCTGCTGCGATCACCTGGACACGTTACACAAATAACACATATGACTACTATTAGAACACTACCTGACTACTACTAGAACACTACCTGACTACTAGAACACTACCTGACTACCTGAACACTACCTGACTACTAGAACACTACTTGACTACTACCTGAACACTACCTGACTACTACTAGAACACTACCTGACTACTACTAGAACATTACCTGACTACTAGAACACTACCTGACTACTAGAACACTACCTGACTACTACTAGAACACTACCTGACTACTACTAGAACACTACCTGACTACTAGAACACTACCTGACTACTAGAACACTACCTGACTACTACTAGAACACTACCTGACTACTACTAGAACACTACCTGACTACTAGAACACTACCTGACTACCTGAACACTACCTGACTACCAGAACACTACCTGACTACCTGGCTTTCTCTGTGTACCACATGTACAGAAGAAGAGATTTATTTTTTATATTATTGTACCCTTGATTCCACTGTAGTACGACTGGTTCCGCTGTAGTACGACTACTATCACTGTAATACTTCATTATGACTTGCTGTACTTATTTGACTCTACTCTATTATTGTGATTTTGTATCTTGATGCTGCAATGCCAATGTTGAGGAACCAAAGCCAAAGGATTGTACACTTGTGTACATGTACATTGGGGTGTAATAAAAGCTATTCTGATTTGAGTTATTGTAGGATTATGCCCAGGATACTAGTGAAATATTTGCAGCAATTGTTCAACACATTTAGAGTAGTGTTGGTAGTCGTCCTTATAGGCTTTACCACTGCACTGCTTTAGAATAACTGAATAGTTTGTATTGTGTGTTCTGTGATGTTTTGTGATCTGCATTAAAAAAAAGAGACGTTTTCTACTAGTAACATTGTTGATGAATGGACTCACGCAATTAGGGATTTTGTACGGAGGGGAAGAGCTTGCTTTGACATCTTTCCATGCAGTACGAATGCATTCGGTGATTTACTGATTTACTTTAGGCCTATAGATTAGTGTTGTTCCGATACCGATACTAGTATCGGCATGGCCACCGATACGCACAAAAATGCTGGTATCGGTATCGGCGAGTACTAACAAATAATAACACCCGATACCAAACTTTCACTATCGCGGAAAAACAAACACGCATGCTGTAGAGGTGTAGTGAGGAGAACATGTCGGCGGTTTGGAGATATTTCAAGGTGGATAGTCCGGTGTGTACAACAGCTAAATGCACAATTTGCTGTCTCAATGTGTCGAGGGGTGGCACTAAAGCTGCCAGTTTCAATACTAGCAACTTAATTAAGCATTTAAAGGCAAAACATATTAAAGAGCACAAAGAGTTTCTGTCATCTACTGCAGCTGCGACAGCGAGCAAGAGAACGGATGGACCAAAACAACAAACGCTGAGTAGCTCATTCCATAAAAAGGACCAGTGGGACGCGACGAGTGAAATGGCAAGAAAGATGACTGAGAAAATGTCTGAAATGATTGTGCTCTGTGACCTGCCCCTCTCCTTTGTTGACAATGTGGGATTCCGCCTTTTTATGGCTCACGCTGTACCTAAATACAAAATACCAGGTCGCAAATACATCACGGAGACGGCCGTCCCTGCCCTCAATAAGAAGGTGACTGAGCATGTTTCAGATAAGCTAGGAAAGGTGCAGGCCATCAGCTTCACTACGGATATTTGGACCAGCGACGTCTCCCCACTGTCCCTGCTTAGTTTAACTGCTCACTGGGTGGACTCCGAATCATACAACCGGGAAAGCGTTGTGCTGCATGCAAACGAGTTCAAGGGGTCCCACACTGGTGAAGCAATTGCAGAAGCAATTGAGAGTATGCTGCTTAACTGGAACATCCCAAAGTCCAAGGTAACATTAGCCTACTTCTTTGTTCTTGTCTTACTCTAAAATGTTGTATTTTCTCTTGTGTTTTTATTTTCACTTGTCGTTTATATTTACTTAATAATGTATTATTACTTATTATTGAAGGTCCACGCCATTCTCTGTGATAACGCCAGCAACATGAAGAAGGCGATGAGGGACTTGGGTGTTTCGAGAATGGGATGCTTTGCCCACTTGATCCAGCTAGTGGTGCAGGAAGGCCTACTGTCACAGTGGAGTGTGTGCGACGCGCAGGCCAATGGGAGAAAGATCATCGGCCACTTCAAGCATTCCCCACTGGCCACTTCACGTCTGCAAACTGTACAGACTGAACTTGGAATGCCAATTAAACGTCTGAAACAAGATGTGCCCACCCGGTGGAATAGCACCTTCTACATGACAGAGAGTCTGCTGGAGCAGAAGAGATCTCTCTCAGCCTACGCGGCTGACTACGACCTCCCAGCCACCCTGAGTACCAACCAGTGGGCTTTACTTGAAAAAGTAAACATCGTCCTGGCTCCATTCGAGGAGATTACGAAACAAATCAGCTTTAGCACCTCCATCGCGTCTGAAGTCGTCCCCACGGTGGTGGTACTGAAGCGACTGTTGACCCGAGAGACCGAGGAGGACAGCGGGATAAAAACAATGAAAGCAACCCTACTAGCGGCTGTCGACAAAAGGTTCCAGACCGTCGAGGAGGAGCCCCAGTATGCTGTTGCAACCCTCTTGGACCCGCGTTACAAAGACAGGTGTGTATAATAATGTGCTGATTAAGTATAAACGTTAAGTGTAAATATTTACTTTATTCAACACGTGTATTTTGTTTACTATGTTACTGCAGATACTTCACAAGTGTGGAAAGCAGCAAGCTTGCAAAGAGTGCACTGATCCAAGAGGTGGAGAAGACTGAGGAGTGTCGATCACTGGCAGCAGAGCCAGCCAACAAGGCCTCACGGATGGAAGCAGAGCCCCACACAAGCAGCAGGACCAGCAAGAGCTGCTTTAAGGGGCTGTATGAGGAAATCCTGCAAGAGCATGATGAGGAACAAGGCGGGGCCAGCAGCACAGCTACACAGGTACAGATAGAGACATATCTGGCTGAGAAAACCATCCACCGCTTAGAGAGCCCATTTGAGTACTGGGGAAAGAATAAGGAACGGTTCCCCACCCTGGCTGCTACTAGGGGTGGGCATCGACGATCGATAATTGATCGATAAGGATCTTGGTCGATCACAAAATAAAACATTTGGTCGATCACAAAAAAATAAAAATAAAAAAATAATTTTTGTGATCGACCAAATGTTTTATTTTGTGATCGACCAAGATCCTTATCGATCACTTATCGATCAATTATCGATCGTCGATGCCCACCCCTAGCTGCTACTGCTGCAGTGTTTCTCTGTGCTCCCTCTACTAGTGTAGATAGTGAGAGACTGTTCAGCACAGCTTCCAACATACTGGATGAAAAGAGGAACAGGCTGCTAGGAGAGAGAGTAGAAATGCTCATCTTCTTAAAGAAGAACCTGCCTATGTATTTGAACTTGAAGCCTAAGGATTTTAATTTGGAGGACTGAGTGCTGCTATGTGACATGTCTGCACTAATGTGCAGTGCACTTTATTTTGCTCCAGCTCTTTTGTTTTTGTTTTTTAAAGTGGAGTTTGTTTACATTTGTGATAACATTTCCTAACATTTAAAATATCCTTTTATTTATTTTACCAAATTCAGGCTGCACTTCTAAAATATTATTATTCCCTCAGGTAGGCCTACATCTTATGTTAGTCTCAAATGGGCCTTATTTTGTTTGTAAATGTTTACTTGCTGTTGCACTACTTGTACGGTTTTATATCTTAAAGTTATTTTGTTTGTAAATGTTTACTTGCTGTTGCACTACTACTACGACTGTTTTATATCTTAAAGTTATTTTGTTTGTAAATGTTCACTTGCTGTTGCACTACTACTACGACTGTTTTATATCTTAAAGTTATTTTGTTTGTAATTGTTTACTTGCTGTTGCACTACTACTACGACTGTTTTATATCTTAAAGTTATTTTGTTTGTAAATGTTCACTTGCTGTTGCACTACTACTACGACTGTTTTATATCTTAAATGGATATTGCACTGATTGGCATCTGTGAGAGCCACATTTCAGGTTTTATAAGGGGTTGATTTTCTTGTCACCATACCAGGTAGACAATAAAAAAAAGTTCTATAGCATTCACTCTCTGTTGGTATTTTTTCCTGTTTTACAAAGGTTTTGAGCAGTGCCAGACTAAGTGTTAGCAATAATTTTACATCGAGGTGAGTATGTGGCTCAAAAAACATGTTTTTTTGTTTTGTTTTTTCAAACGCAGTGGTATCGGATCGGTACTCGGTATCGGCAAGTACTGCACGGTCAGGTATCGGTATCGGTATCGGGATCAAAAAATGGTATCGGAACAACACTACTATAGATTCTCCGCTTTTACCCAAATCACTACCATCCCCAAACCCACATCACAACACAGCCACAGACCCTCCCAGGGGCACTTACGATCCTCCCATCCCCACTCCCGATGTCGACCAGACAGCCTGTCCTGGTCCGCAGCCCCCTCAGGACGTTGTCCACCTGGGCGGGGGTGGCGGGCACGTAGGGCAGACACACCCTCCGCAGGGCCGGGAGGACGAAGGGCGCCGCCGCCGCGTAGAGAGCCACCAGGGACCCGCCGACCAGCCCCGTGGCGACCAGACCCAGGTGTCTTCTGAGGCCGCAGGCTTTAGTACCGGGACTCGGTACCGTGTCTGCTTCACACAGGAGGGGTTCTGACATCACGGGACAAGAGGTTGAGGACGGTGCGTCTCGCTGCTGTGAATGACCCGTCAGATGAATGACCCGTCAGATGAATGACCCGTCAGATGAATGGCTGAGCTGTGAATGATCCGTCAGATGAATGGCTGAGCTGTGAATGATCCGTCAGATGAATGATCCGTCAGATGAATGACCCGTCAGATGAATGATCCGTCAGATGAATGACCCGTCAGATGAATGATCCGTCAGATGAATGATCCGTCAGATTAATGATCCGTCAGATGAATGACCCGTCAGATGAATAATCCGTCAGATGAATGATCCGTCAGATGAATGATCCGTCAGATGAATGATCCGTCAGATTAATGATCCGTCAGATGAATGACCCGTCAGATGAATGATCCGTCAGATGAATGACCCGTCAGATGAATGACCCGTCAGATGAATGATCCGTCAGATGAATGACCCGTCAGATGAATGACCCGTCAGATGAATGACCCGTCAGATGAATGATCCGTCAGATGAATGATCCGTCAGATTAATGATCCGTCAGATGAATGACCCGTCAGATGAATGATCCGTCAGATTAATGATCCGTCAGATGAATGACCCGTCAGATGAATGACCCGTCAGATGAATAATCCGTCAGATGAATGATCCGTCAGATGAATGATCCGTCAGATGAATGACCCGTCAGATGAATGACCCGTCAGATGAATGACCCGTCAGATGAATGATCCGTCAGATGAATGACCCGTCAGATGAATGACCCGTCAGATGAATGACCCGTCAGATGAATGACCCGTCAGATGAATGACCCGTCAGATGAATGATCCGTCAGATGAATGATCCGTCAGATGAATGATCCGTCAGATGAATGGCTGAGCTGCAGCTGTCACCCGCTCAAGGACGAGGAGTTAGAAAACATTTAGAAATGGCTGAAACTGCACAATACATGCGCATTAAACTATGAGGATATGGCTAAACTACAAAATGACTGCCGAAGATAGTGAAAAAGGCGGACTGACCAGCCAGTAAACTGCACGAAAATAACCTTTGCAGCCCCTCTTGCTCTCTCACGCTCAGAACGCATCGGTGCGCTGTAGTTATTCGTCCGACTTGTATTTCTTTTTTTTTTGTTCCATGCCTTTTCTTTACTGGGATTTTCACCCTTAAATGTGTTTATTTTATTTACAGTAAACTGCTTTTTACAAGCCTTTGACACAATTTCCTGATGATTGATAATGATGATTTTGAAATTAAAATGAGAGATTAAATAAATGTGCACCTTTAATAGACAACATAACAGTCCAGGTCTTTGGAGAGTTTGAAAGGACATCGGTGTACCATAATTGACAGGGTGAATAATGTGAATACACACAATACATACTGGTAATACATAACACATACAACACCACACAACAACATCGTGCAACATCTTGAATAATAACAATATGTGCAAACAAATGTAAAAAAACGTTTAAGATTTTTTTTGTGAATGAATGAAGAATAAATCACACAATTGCATTTGACACAACAAAATAAATACATACACATCCATTTAAAAGAGAGAGAGAGGAACACTATAATGCAAACTTAAATTAATAAACATAAACATTTACATTTACATTTACATAGTCACAAGACAAACATCCCATGATTCCAATACAATTGCCTTGTTCATGCGTCACACAATCCAACCAAAACAAAACAAAGTGTATGAAAACAAATGGAAATCAATGACGAATAGGTTGATGTGTTAGGCTTAGGGTTAGGGCTAGGGATAGTGTTAGGGTGAATCCCAATTCACCACTCCGGCTCCGTTTTCACCCCTCCGCTCCGTTTTGCGCGTTCACGTGTAGCTGTAGTGGCCCAATTCATTACTCATTTAGGGTTAGGGTTAGGGTTAGGGTTTTCCATGGCTCCGTTCGGAGAAAATCTTGACCCTCGTTCGATTCGGAGCCATGAGACTCCCTTCCGGCATGCATTGCGAAACATCTACAGAAATGTTCTTTTCGCTCTCGTAATACGGAAGCGAGCCTGAAATGTCATTTACTTTTTCTGGAATTACTTGTAATTAAAGACTTGAAAAATTATGATAACCATCGTATTATCTTAGTTCAATGTCATTACAATGCATTATAGACCTTTTATTTATAACAAGCATAACCAAAATATCGCTTTTATGTCGGTGCTGTGTCTAACGTTACAGTAACGCAACGCTGCATGATAGTCGAGCATTTCAGAGATGTACAATCATAAATCAATTATTACCTGTGGCGTTTGACAGCGGATGATGGTACACATATGTAAAGTTATCAATCAAACGTTCGTCTGACTTGTACATGATGCGCATTTTGACCTATTTCCACCCGCAATCTAATCCGAGCAGTTGTTATTAGGTAATATTATTAATGGGTTGTATCATTCATTTAAATGCATTATAGACCTTTTCTTTATAACAAGCACAACAACAACAAAATGTTATTATGCCGATGTGCTGTGTGTCTAACGTTACAAGCTGATTTGTGCATGACAGCCGCGCATTGACATATTTCCATGTCTGATGTCTAATGTCTAATGTCTGATGTACTAATGTCATTTCAATGCATTATAGACCTTTTCTTTACACGCTTCGCGCACTAGGTGGGCCGCGAATACTGTAGAGATTTGTAAAGTGGGCCGTGAGTCCAAAAAGGTTGGGAACCGCTGCATTAGACTAAGGAACAGTCCCTGTTCCTCTGCCCGGCGTCAGTCCAATGGAATCGTCAAGCACAGCCTTCCCCATATAAATACATCGGTGCGCGATTACAGAGATGTACACTCATGTTTATTTAAAAATAAATTGTGGTGTTTGACAGCGGATGATGGTAGACATATTTAATGTAAAGTTATCTATCTAAAGTTATCTATCCACAGGCTGATATGTGCATGATAGGCGCAAATTCCCCCCCCCCCCCCCGCCCCGCTTGGTGGTATATGACGCTATCTGTATTGCGGCACTTATTATACCAAAACAACTCGCAATCTAATCCGAGCAGTTGTTATTATGTAATATTATCGATGGATGTGCCATTTTTGATGGAGGGCAGTGAGCGGGAGACTCATCAAGGACATGTAGTTAATTAATGCAGTGGACAGCTGTTTCTCCAGCGTTCCTGTCATCGGATTTCGTAACGCCATAAAAATATAGCTGTGCTGTTATATATATATATATATAAATTACATGTTATAAGGCTGATCTGCGCATGATAGTGCTGCATTTTGACATATTTCATGTTTCCGCCCGTTGATGGTATATGACGCTATAGTCAGTCCCAATGGTCCAAAAGTCAAGTGCTTCGTAACACAGACGGGGTGAATTTTATGAATGAAAGTGAATGTTCTGTCACAAAACGCCGTTACGTATCCTCACACATTTTTAAGTGGGTATACGGAAATCCTTGGCCTTTCCTAGTGGGTAGGCTATACGGTATAGTCCTGCGTATCACCTAGACTACACCACTGGAGCACAGGTTTCATACAGGTTAGAGCAGGGGTGCCCAATACGTCGATCGCGATCGACCGGTCGATCGCAAAAGTAGTATGGGTAGATCGCATGGCATTGAACAAAACCCAAAAGGAGAGAGAGAGAAAGAAAATATATACTTGATTGACGTACAGGTAAGCCAGTCTTCTTTTCACCTACACCTAACACAGGTTCACCACGCATGCGCAGTCAACAGCGCCAACTCCAAAATACCGGCGAGACTAATTAACTAGTTAGCCTTCCAATTTCTACTATTTACTATATAATACTAAAGAAAGGGTATACAAATGAGTGGGGAAGCTGAACCAAGTAAGAAACCAATAACGTACAACTTCCATCCAGAATGGGAGGAGGACGTTTTTACACGGAAGTCTGTCTGATCTGTAAATCTACGATGGCTATTTCGCAGAAGGGAAATGTGGCAAAAGAGCGAAAACGTAGCCTACGGCTGCAACGATAGCTTCTTATCGCGTCAGTCACGTTCTTGTTAAACACAAGAAGTCATTCAAAGACGGCGAAATTGTGAAAAAAGTGTTTCTCGAGGCTGCAGATTGCCTTTTCGATGACAGATCCACAGTGGCTGATGACACCTTGCAACCAGCTCCTACAGCCCTGACTACTAGAAACTAGCTGCCTCCTCCCAGTGCCAGGTCTACCACTAAGGTAGAGAAATGCATTTATTTCCTCCTTTCAAACTAGGGAACTACCTGTTTTGTATCTGGTTTACTTTTCTGTTTGTTGGATCAGTAGTTGGCTATGGTACTGCAGACTGGCTGTCAGTGTGTGAGTGAGAGAAAGTGAGTTTGTGTGTGTGTGTAAGAGAGAGAGAGAGAGAGAGAGAGAGAGAGAGAGAGAGAGAGAGAGAGAGAGAGAGGGGGAGAGGGAGAGAGAGGGGGGGGGGAGAGAGAGGGAGGGTTTGTGCTATGGCTCCCTATGCAGACTGGCAAATGTGTGTGTGTGTGTGTGTGTGTGTGTGTGTGTGTGTCTGTGTGTGTCTGTGTGTGTGTGTGTGTGTGTGTGTGTGTGTGTGAGAGTGTCTGTGTGTCTGTGTGTGTCTGTGTGTCTGTGTGTGTGTGTGTGTGTGTGTGTGTGTGTGTGTGTGTGTGTGTGTGTGTGTGTGTGTGTGTGTGAGTGTGAATAGCAAAGAGGGAGGGTTTGTGATGGTCTTCTCCTGTGTGGCTGTGTGACAGAGAGAGAGAAAGTGTATTGTGAGTTTACTATGCAGGCTGGGAACTGTGTGTGTGTGTGTGTGTGTGTGTGTGTGTGTGTGTGTGTGTGTGTGTGTGTGTTTGTAGTACGTGCGTGTACGTTTGCGATGTTGAAACTAGACTGGTAGATCTTGGCAGACTGGCTACTTGAAAAGTAGATCTTGGTTCAAAAAAGTGTGGGCACCCCTGGGTTAGAGCTTATTCTGTCATGGTCTGATAATGAAGCATTGTTCTTTTTTATTTTATGACTTGTTTGATCGATTGATAGCGTTCAAGTTCATTCAAGTTGTGAATGAATCACAAGCGTCAATGCTTTTCTACGATACTACGTGTAATGTCACTTGGACATAGAATAATAAGACACTTGAGTCTGGGTTCAACAAAGGTATAACCAGTATACTTCGGTTCTCTCGACACCTGTCAGTCACCTACTGGTATATCTCGAATAGTGTTGTTCCGATACCGATACTAGTATCGGCATGGCCACCGATACGCACAAAAATGCTGGTATCGGTATCGGCGAGTACTAACTTTTTTTTTTTTTTTTTTTTAAGTACTAAAGTTATTTTGTTTGTAAATGTTCACTTGCTGTTGCACTACTACTACGACTGTTTTATATCTTAAATGGATATTGCACTGATTGGCATCTGTGAGAGCCACATTTCAGGTTTTATAAGGGGTTGATTTTCTTGTCACCATACCAGGTAGACAATAAAAAAAAAGTTCTATAGCATTCACTCTCTGTTGGTATTTTTTCCTGTTTTACAAAGGTTTTGAGCAGTGCCAGACTAAGTGTTAGCAATAATTTTACATCGAGGTGAGTATGCGGCTCAAAAAACATGTTTTTTTGTTTTGTTTTTTCAAACGCCGTGGTATCGGATCGGTACTCGGTATCGGCAAGTACTGCACGGTCAGGTATCGGTATCGGTATCGGGATCAAAAAATGGTATCGGAACAACACTAATCACGAACTCTCTCTAAGGCGCATGCGCTGTCCTGACTATGAATTAACCCATTCATTACACTACGGATGACGTCGTGAAGGGTTGTCCCATTTCCCCTGGGGAACCACTACGGCTGTGGCTCCAAAACGAGTGACTCCAAAACGAGTGACTCCAAAACGAGCCGAAGTGGTAAAAAAGAGAATCGGGATTGGGCCTTAGTGTTGGAACACAACTTATGGAACACTAGAACAGCCATGGGTGGGGTCATTAACACTAGAACAGCCATGGGTGGGGTCAATAACACTAGAACAGCCATGGGTGCGGTCATTAACATTAGAACAGCCATGGGTGGGGTCATTAACACTAGAACAGCCATGGGTGGGGTCATTAACACTAGAACAGCCATGGGTGGGGTCATTAACACTAGAACAGCCATGGGTGGGGTCATTAACACTAGAACAGCCATGGGTGGGGTCATTAACACTAGAACAGCCATGGGCAGGATCATTTGACCCTGTGAGTAATTAGTTTTTTATATCTTTGCACTCAATTAAATTTCAGGACCCTTCTTTCATGACCTTTCCTAGATATGTGCGTTCTACCACCCCAGTATCCTTACATTTTCTAAATCACATCAGGATAAGCTAGTATGAAGATATTTCACAGTTTTTCTGTGCAGGAGGCAGGCTAATTTACAAGCCGGCGCCAACTAGTGGTCGTTGTGTGTAAGTAGCAGCTTCCCATTGTAAAGACTATGGCGGCTCTTATAGTAGGTAACATAGACACGGCTGTTCTAGTGTTAAACAGATCCTCATCAGTCATCACCATAGTGAAGAAACCATTCTTCCTGGGGTCAACATGGAAGACAGACAATCAAAACATAACAAAAAAAAATCAATCAACAAAGGGAATAATTAGCGATCAGCGTTTCAGTTTCAGTCCCTCACGCGGTCAGTAGTCGTTGGACGCGGAGTGCGAGTGGTGGTGTACGCCGTGCTCCTCTCCTCCACCCATACCGTGATGATGATGATGATGATGAAGATGATGAGGAGGATGATGAGGAGGATGAAGAGGATGATGAGGAGGAGGATGAGGAATATAATGACTGCTGGTGGTCAGCCTGTCCTCCCTCTCCCTCTCCCTCTCCCTCTCCTCCTCCTCCTCCTCCTCCTCCTCCTCCTCTCCGCCCCTGACTCCTCCCCAGTCCCCCTGGTAGCTGTGCTGCTTCTTCATCACCAGGATGCTCCTACGGGTGGTGGGGGTGGTGTGGCAGGCCTGGGTGGTGGGGGTGGTGTGGTAGGCCTGGGTGGTGGGGGTGGTGTGGTAGGCCTGGGTGGTGGGGGTGGTGTGGTAGGCCTGGGTCTGGGCCAGGGCCTGTTGGACCTGCTGCTGTTGTTGCAGTGCGTCCGACAAGATGCCGCTGGCGGTCAAGTCGCTGCGGCTCCCTCGTACGCTGGACGGGTGGGACGACCCGCAGTGGTGGTCCCGGATGCACTTGGCGGACCCCCGGAAGTTGTTGCTGTTGTTGTGGAACTTCTGGTCAAAGTCCCCCCCCCCGACCCCCTCCCCCTCCCCGCCCCCACAATCCTCCCCCCCGGCCCTGTTGTTGTTGTCGCCGCCGCCGCCGGTCGTCGTGACGATGTCGGCGGAGGAGGCCGCCCGTCTCAGGGCGCAGAGCTCGTAGTGAGGCGGGGGGGCAGCGAAGCGCTCGTGGAGGAAGAGGGCCGGAAGAGGGTCGAAGTCTTCGTCGTCGACCCCCCCGTCCATCCCCCCCCCTCCTCCCCCGTCCATCCCCCCCCCACCGCCGCCGCCGCGCCGGATGACGTACTTCTTGCGCGGCTGCTTGACCTGGATCACCAGGGAGACCACGAACAGGACCAGGACCAGGCTGCAGGTCACGCCGATCACGGCCATGTTGGTCCGGTCCAGCCCGTCCAGGATGTTGTTCTGCCTCTTCTCTGACGAGGCCGAAGAGGTGGGGGGGGGGGGGCGGGGCGGGGGGGGGGGGGCAGAGACAGTTAGAGAGACTTCAATGACTGGAGGTGTTTTTTTTTACACACTATTATACAACAAGGCTGGTGGGATGGGGGAGGTAGAACACCAGGGGAGGCTGGGAGGAGGGAGGTAGAACACCAGGGGAGGCAGGGGGGAGGGAAGTAGAACACCAGGGGAGGCTGGGGGGAGGTAGAACACCAAGGGAGGCTGGGAGGAGGGAGGTAGAACACCAGGGGAGGCTGGGGGAGGTAGAACACCAGGGGAGGCTGGGGGAGGTAGAACACATGGGGAGGCTGGGGGAGGTAGAACACCAGGGGAGGCTGGGGGAGGTAGAACACCAGGGGAGACTGGGTGACAGACCTTTGCAGTGGTTCTCGTCCCATGGATAGACACAGTTCTGGATGCCGTTGCACACCAGCGTGCTGTTGATACACATGTTGCTGTGACAGAAGAACGTGTCTGACTCACACGGAGCTGAAAACAACAACAACAACAACAACACAACAACAACCTCAACAACAACCTCAACAACATTAACAACAACCTCAACAACAACAACACAACCTCAACAACAACAAGACAATAACAACCGTATTATAAGAACCCCAAATGCTATCAACACAGCCAACAGACTGAAAGCCAAAAAGCTCCTTATCCCAATAAATCATAAATGCCCCTAAAAACATACTAACATTTTTAACACTAGAAGAGCTCACGGTGACCCCTGTGAGTAAAAAAAAAATCTATCTTTGCACTCGATCATATTTCTGGACCCTCCTTTCATGACTTTTCCTAGATATGTGCGTTGTACCACCCCAGTATCTTTACATTTTCAAAATCACTTCAGGATAAGATAGTATGAAGCTGTTTTGCAGTTTTTCTGTGTAGGAGGAGGCAGGCTAAAAAAATAAGCGCCCTCTAGTGATCTCTGTGAGTAAATAGCAGATTTACATTCTAAAAAGGGGGTCTATTTGACCCTCGACGCGGCTCTACCAGTAGGTACAGCTGTTGTAGTGTTAGAAAAATAAATACAAATGAACGATATTTTTAAAAAAGGCGTTTTTGTTTGACTGACGCTCCTGGAAGGTGGTGTAGAGGATCTTGAAGCGGCTCTTGCGGCTGCCCTCGTCGGCCCACATGCGTATGACCCCCACCCCGGTGGACAGCATCACGTCGTTGGCCACGGTGCTGCAGTACTTGTTCTTCAGGTGCTCCACGGAGCTGCTGCCGTCGTACACCGCCACAAAGTTGCGCTTGCACTCGTTGGAGTGGTGCATCTCGTACTCCAGGAACCGCAGGAAGATCTGGACCACACGGCAAAATATGTTAATTAATTAATTAAACAGTGAGGTAACACACAGTAGTAGTTATGGTCGGGGGGGGGGGGTTGCAGTTCTACTGGATAGTGGAGAGATTGGGAGCGTGACTTCAGCGTCTTTTCGAGAGAAAGAGAGGGTACGTCGAGAGTATATCTAAACGCAACGTGAGGAGAGAGAGAGAGGGGGGGGAGAGAGAGAGAGAGGAGAGAGAGAGAGGGAGGGAGGGAGAAGGATCCCTTTATTCAAGCAGAATACACAATTTGTATGAAATTGAAATACAATCTAGTTTGTATGAATTCATACAAATTAAGCGTGAGAACCCGTTGCATGTATTATGACTCCTCCCCCTGTGTGCCCTGACTCCTCCCCCTGTGCATCCTGACTCCTCCCCCTTGTGTGTCCTGACTCCTCCCCCTATGTGTCCTGACCCCTCCCCCTGTGATACACAACAGTAGTAGCACCAGACTTACAGTACCCTGCAAACAGTCAGCTCTCAAACACAAGAAAAGAAAAGCAATAAAACAGGGGGATACCTTAAAAACGAGTGCATTCAGACACAGAAAACAAGCATATATCGCCTCGATTTAAGATATTCCATCTCCCACTCAGGTGTGCTGTCTGCAGCGTACTGACTCAGGTGTCTGCAGGGTACTGACTCAGGTGTGCTGTCTGCAGCGTACTGATTCAGGTGTGCTGTCTGCAGCGTACTGACTCAGGTGTGCTGTCTGCAGCGTACTGACTCAGGTGTCTGCAGCGTACTGACTCAGGTGTGCTGTCTGCAGCGTACTGACTCAGGTGTGCTGTCTGCAGCGTACTGACTCAGGTGTGCTGTCTGCAGCGTACTGACTCAGGTGTGCTGTCTGCAGCGTACTGACTCAGGTGTGCTGTCTGCAGCGTACTGGCTCAGGTGTGCTGTCTGCAGCGTACTGGCTCAGGTGTGCTGTCTGCAGCGTACTGACTCAGGTGTGCTGTCTGCAGCGTACTGACTCAGGTGTGCTGTCTGCAGCGTACTGACTCAGGTGTGCTGTCTGCAGCGTACTGACTCAGGTGTGCTGTCTGCAGCGTACTGACTCAGGTGTGCTGTCTGCAGCGTACTGGCTCAGGTGTGCTGTCTGCAGCGTACTGACTCAGGTGTGCTGTCTGCAGCGTACTGACTCAGGTGTGCTGTCTGCAGCGTACTGGCTCAGGTGTGCTGTCTGCAGCGTACTGACTCAGGTGTCTGCAGCGTACTGACTCAGGTGTGCTGTCTGCAGCGTACTGACTCAGGTGTGCTGTCTGCAGCGTACTGACTCAGGTGTGCTGTCTGCAGCGTACTGACCCGGGAGCGCGGGGGGGCGCGGATGACCCAGCGGCAGTCCACCGCCTCCGTCAGGGTCCGGTCGATCTGGAGCGACTCAGCGTAGCCGTCCGGCCCCGTCATGTCAAACTCACAGACTGGGGGGCCAGGACACAGGTTAAACACACCAGACTGACCAGGACACAGGTTAAACACATCAGGACACAGGTTAAACACACCAGGACACAGGTTAAACACACCAGGACACAGGTTAAACACACCAGGACACAGGTTAAACACATCAGGACACAGGTTAAACTCACCAGAGGGACACAGGTTAAACACATCAGGACACAGGTTAAACACATCAGGACACAGGTTAAACTCACCAGAGGGACACAGGTTAAACTCACCAGAGGGACACAGGTTAAACACATCAGGACACAGGTTAAACACACCAGGACACAGGTTAAACTCACCAGAGGGACACAGGTTAAACACATCAGGACACAGGTTAAACACACCAGGACACAGGTTAAACACACCAGGACACAGGTTAAACACATCAGGACACAGGTTAAACATACCAGAGGGACACAGGTTAAACATACCAGAGGGACACAGGTTAAACACATCAGGACACAGGTTAAACTCACCAGAGGGACACAGGTTAAACTCACCAGAGGGACACAGGTTAAACACATCAGGACACAGGTTAAACACACCAGGACACAGGTTAAACTCACCAGAGGGACACAGGTTAAACACATCAGGACACAGGTTAAACACACCAGGACACAGGTTAAACACACCAGGACACAGGTTAAACACACCAGGACACAGGTTAAACTCACCAGAGGGACACAGGTTAAACACATCAGGACACAGGTTAAACTCACCAGGACACAGGTTAAACTCACCAGGACACAGGTTAAACACATCGGGCCACAGGTTAAACTCACCAGGACACAGGTTAAACACATCAGGACACAGGTTAAACACACCAGGACACAGGTTAAACACATCAGGACACAGGTTAAACACACCAGGACACAGGTTAAACACATCAGGACACAGGTTAAACACACCAGGACACAGGTTAAACTCACCAGAGGGACACAGGTTAAACACATCAGGACACAGGTTAAACACATCAGGACACAGGTTAAACTCACCAGGACACAGGTTAAACACACCAGGACACAGGTTAAACACACCAGGACACAGGTTAAACACACCAGGACACAGGTTAAACTCACCAGAGGGACACAGGTTAAACACATCAGGACACAGGTTAAACTCACCAGGACACAGGTTAAACACACCAGGACACAGGTTAAACACACCAGGACACAGGTTAAACACACCAGGACACAGGTTAAACTCACCAGAGGGACACAGGTTAAACACACCAGGACACAGGTTAAACACACCAGGACACAGGTTAAACACACCAGGACACAGGTTAAACACACCAGGACACAGGTTAAACACATCAGGACACAGGTTAAACACACCAGGACACAGGTTAAACACACCAGGACACAGGTTAAACACATCAGGACACAGGTTAAACACACCAGGACACACACCAGACACACACCAGACTGACCAGGACACAGGTTAAACTCACCAGAGGGACACAGGTTAAACACACCAGGACACAGGTTAAACACACCAGAGGGACACAGGTTAAACACATCAGGACACAGGTTAAACACATCAGGACACAGGTTAAACACACCAGGACACAGGTTAAACACATCAGGACACAGGTTAAACACACCAGGACACACACCAGACACACACCAGACTGACCAGGACACAGGTTAAACTCACCAGAGGGACACAGGTTAAACTCACCAGGACACACACCAGACACACACCAGACTGACCAGGACACAGGTTAAACACACCAAACTGACGAGGACACAGGATAAACACACCAGACTAACCAGGACACAGGTTAAACCCACCAGGACACAGGTAGAATAGAACATAACAGAATAGAATAGAACATAACAGAATAGAATAGAACATAACAGAATAGAATAGAACATAACAGAATAGAACATAACAGAATAGAATCTATAGTTCTTCAGGACAGCCGTGTACCTACAAGGAAGAGGAGGCAGTTCACCGATGTCTTTGAAGTCTGGATCTGAAAAGAGAGTTTCCATGTTAGAGAGCCTCCAGTGGTGTGGGGTAGCTATGTGTTATAACTCCTCCCCCCGTGTTCTGACTCCACCCCCTATGTCCAGACTCCGCCCCCTGTACTTGCCTCCCATGCACCCATCATCCTAACCCTTGTCCCAAAAAGATCCAATGTAAACGGTAAATGGACTGCACTTATATAGCTATGCCTTTATCCAAAGCGCTTTACAACGGCCTCTCATTCACCCATTCACACACACATTCACACACCAATGGCAGCAAGCTACCATGCAAGGCGCCGGCCAGCTCATTGGGAGCAATTTTGGGGTTCAGTGTCTTGCCCAAGGACACTTCGACATGTGGCCAGCCGGGGCTCGAACCGCCGATCTGCCAACCTTGCAATCATTAGACGGCAGCTCTACCTCCTGAGACACAGTCTCTACCTCCTGAGACACAGCCTCTACCTCCTGAGACACAGCCTCTACCTCCTGAGACACAGCAGCTCTACCTCCTGAGACACAGCCTCTACCTCCTGAGACACAGCCTCTACTTCCACCAGCCTCTACCTCCACCAGCCTCTACCTCCTGAGACACAGCCTCTACCTCCTGAGACACAGCAGCCTCTACCTCCTGAGACACAGCCTCTACCTCCACCAGCCTCTACCTCCTGAGACACAGCCTCTACCTCCTGAGACACAGCCTCTACCTCCTGAGACACAGCAGCCTCTACCTCCTGAGACACAGCCTCTACCTCCTGAGACACAGCCTCTACCTCCTGAGACACAGCAGCCTCTACCTCCTGAGACACAGCCTCTACTTCCACCAGCCTCTACCTCCACCAGCCTCTACCTCCTGAGACACAGCCTCTACCTCCTGAGACACAGCCTCTACCTCCTGAGACACAGCCTCTACCTCCTGAGACACAGCCACCCCATTATTGTAATCCTCTCATCAATGTTGATGTCAAAGGACAGAGAGAGCTTCCCAACGGTGAGGATTTGTAGATCGTGAGTTTAGAATTATAAGGTTCTATCTCCGTTTAGGGTAGTAATATAATATATCAG
>NC_137675.1:2507618-2550118 GCF_963989245.1 Nansenia antarctica | reverse complement strand
GTAGAGGCTGGTGGAGGTAGAGGCTGTGTCTCAGGAGGTGGAAGCTGGTGGAGGTAGAGGCTAGTGGAGGTAGAGGCTGTGTCTCAGGAGGTAGAGACTGGTGGAGGTAGAGGCTGTGTGTCAGGAGGTAGAGGCTAGTGGAGGTAGAGGCTGTGTCTCAGGAGGTAGAGGCTGGTGGAGGTAGAGGCTGTGTCTCAGGAGGTAGAGGCTAGTGGAGGTAGAGGCTGTGTCTCAGGAGGTAGAGGCTAGTGGAGGTAGAGGCTGTGTCTCAGGAGGTAGAGGCTAGTGGAGGTAGAGGCTGTGTCTCAGGAGGTAGAGGCTGGTGGAGGTAGAGGCTGTGTCTCAGGAGGTAGAGGCTGGTGGAGGTAGAGGCTGTGTCTCAGGAGGTGGAAGCTGGTGGAGGTAGAGGCTAGTGGAGGTAGAGGCTGTGTCTCAGGAGGTAGAGACTGGTGGAGGTAGAGGCTGTGTCTCAGGAGGTAGAGGCTAGTGGAGGTAGAGGCTGTGTCTCAGGAGGTGGAAGCTGGTTGAGGTAGAGGCTGGTGGAGGTAGAGGCTGTGTCTCAGGAGGTAGAGGCTGGTGGAGGTAGAGGCTGTGTCTCAGGAGGTAGAGGCTAGTGGAGGTAGAGGCTGTTTCTCAGGAGGTAGAGGCTGGTGGAGGTAGAGGCTGTGTCTCAGGAGGTAGAGGCTAGTGGAGGTAGAGGCTGTGTCTCAGGAGGTAGAGGCTGGTGGAGGTAGAGGCTGTGTCTCAGGAGGTAGAGGCTGGTGGAGGTAGAGGCTGTGTCTCAGGAGGTGGAAGCTGGTTGAGGTAGAGGCTGGTGGAGGTAGAGGCTGTGTCTCAGGAGGTAGAGACTGGTGGAGGTAGAGGCTGTGTCTCAGGAGGTAGAGGCTAGTGGAGGTAGAGGCTGTGGCTCAGGAGGTAGAGGCTGTGTCTCAGGAGGTAGAGGCTAGTGGAGGTAGAGGCTGTGTCTCAGGAGGTAGAGGCTAGTGGAGGTAGAGGCTGTGTCTCAGGAGGTAGAGGCTGGTGGAGGTAGAGGCTGTGTCTCAGGAGGTAGAGGCTAGTGGAGGTAGAGTACTTCTGAACTAAAAGACAATTCGGTTGTCTCGCTTAAAGAAAACCCGTTTTCAAGGCGTTCAATTCAAGAACAGAAACGGATTAAAGAGCTTGGACCGGAACGACCCGATTTGCAAATTAATCAACAAACAAGAGATCGGGGACGAGTTTACAACCGGGCGTTCACTGGCACGGTTTATGAGAAACGGAGTTGGCTAACTGGATGTGGTGTTAGCAATGCCTTTTATTGCTTTCCCTGTATGCTTTTTCAAAGTGCCGGCACCGAGGCGTTGTGGGCAACGACGGGGGTAAAAGAGTGACTTTTGTCAGACATGGACTGGACCTCGGAAGACCGGGATGATGATGTAAGTTGACACTTTGTTGTCGTTTTATTCTTAACATAGCAACATACCTAATCACATCTAGATGCAACAACAAGCTGGCCATTGACGCAAGCTAAGAAACCGGCAGCAGTTAGGAGGTAATGCTACATGCTAACAGGCTAGTCACGTTGATGACGCTGAGAGCCCGGGGTGCGTCCTAACGATTCCCACCCGAGTTGGGGTAGACCACGCCCCGAGTTGGGGTAGACCACGCCAACTTCTGGAATATGTAGGGGTGTTCTCTGTATCTTGTTCTTCCGCCCCGCAGGTCGTTCCGCAACCCCATTGGATTTTAGCTTGTGACGTAACACGGGGTGCACGATTAGATATAGGTTACCCATCTCTGTATGCAACTCGGCGGCAAGCGGCCGGGCGCGGCTCTCATTGCCCTGTGGGCCCTGGAACGCACGCCTATTCTTGTGTGTCAGTGATTGTGTTTGTTTGAGGGGAAAAAAAAAAAAAAAAAAAAACTACATACAGTGGCGGACTGGCCACCGGGCAAGCCTGGCAAATGCCAGGAGGGCCGCGAGACTCTGGGCCGCTCAGAATGTATTATCTATTTTTTATTATTATTTGTAATTTTGTCTCTGGTGATTTTCATTGAAAAAAACTTATTTCAGCAGACCGCGGCCCAAAACATATTATATCGGCCCGGTCCGTACACGCAGTTCTGCGCGGGTGCCCGGGCCAGGGCCTAACGTGACGTGACGTTACACGCATTTTCCGATGATCAACTCGTTGCTACGCAACGCTAGATAACTCGACATAGAAATAGAATAGAAGAAGAACGATAAACTGACAGGAAAATTGCATCTAGCTAAAATAAAATGAATCTGGGCACTAAACGATCAAAGGGTGGGGCAGAGAAAAAGAGGGACAAATCGAAGAAAGCTCTATTGGCAGAGGGGGGGAAATTAACAAAAATAACCGATCTGTTTGTGAAGCAAGCAGCAGGTGCTAGCGTAATTCCTTCAACTAGCACTAGCACTAGCATAGCGTTGAACTTGTGGAGGGAGACGACGAGGGAGAGAAACATGGAGACAAGCAAGAGGAAGTGGCAGAGGAATCAGACATGGACACGGGACTTGTGGCAGAAACAGTTCATCATGACAAGCAAAAGGCGTTGGAATTTACCGGTACATTATCAGAGGGAACAGCGGCCGCGGGAGCAATGAGCGGAGCCGGTAGGATGGCTACAGAGGAGCAGTGTGATTTTTTCAAGCGACCAAATTTCGACACACTTGGACAGTTTTTCAAAAAAAAAAAAGTTTCACCCACATCAGTCGGCTGAAGGAACAGCCAAGAAAGCGTTTAACCGCAAAGATGGATCACAACGGAAATGGGTCAGCTATCGTGATGACGACCATTCTTTATTTTGTGCAGTGTGCCTGGCATTTTCTAAGATAGAGAGACAGACAACAGGGCAGCAACAGAGAGACAGACAACAGGAGAGGAGAGCAACAGAGACAGAACTGAGGTGAGGTGAGCAACAGAGATAGTTCAGGATGATAACAAACAGTTCATATGACAGACACAACTAATGTCAAAGAAAAGATGACCAGCAGCTCAAGGCAGTATACTTTACTTTAATTTAATTAATTGATTCATGTTAAAGGAAACATATTATGAATATTAAAAAATGAATAAATGAATAGTCTTTCTTTGACTAAGAAAGAACCCATTAAGGTTTGACATGGCATTCTCTCTCTCTTTTTCTTTCTCTCTCTCTCTGCTGAGAGACCACTTGCTATTGAAGTATAGCCTACTCCTAAGTTTTTTCTGTTGTCCTCACAGAACGGACTTGCTTTTTCTTCATGTGCTTTATGCCAATAACATACTCCATTGGGATACGTGTGTTTCTGGTCATAGGTTCTGGTTGGTGTAGTTGTAGCGTATCATTTTTGGTGTAGGTAGGGGCCCGAACAATGACTCAAGCCCAGGGGCCCCCACTAGGTAGGGGCTATGCTTGGGAAATGGAGTTCAATATAAGATCTAAAGAATTAGCCTACTTGTTGTGAGTTTGATTTCAGAATTTAGCAGTTGGCATTGTTTCTCATGTTTTGGTCTGGCCTATGTATGCTATTTGTCCTGAATGTGCCTTATAGCATACTACTGGTTATACTATGCTCTCAATAACGTTGTGTGGATTGTTGTCGGCACTCTGAATTCATCAGCGATTGTAGTGTGTCAGTTGCGTGTGCGTGTGTGTGTTACATTTGTGTTCCAAATGTCTACATTCGATTCTAGTCAGTCTGGTTATCTCAAGCTTTTTATGTTAACAATCCGTGTTGATGTTGCGCCAGTCCGCCCCTGCCTACATATTCCAGAAGTTGGCGTGGTCTACCCCAACTCGGGTGGGAATCGTTAGGACGCGGCCGGGCGCGGCTCTCATTGCCCTGTGGGCCCTGGAACGCGCGCCTATTCTTGTGTGTCAGTGATTGTGTTTGTGTTTGAGGAAAAAAAAACAACAAAAAAAACTACATATTCCAGAAGTTGGCGTGGTCTACCCCAACTCGGGTGGGAATCGTTAGGACGCGCCCAGCGTCGTGGTAGAGAGAGAGAGAGTGAGAGAGAGAGAGAGAGACAGAGAGACAGAGAGAGACAGAGAGAGAGGGAGACAGAGAGAGAGACAGAGAGAGAGACAGAGAGAGAGGTAGTGGTAGAGAGAGGTAGAGGTAGAGAGAGAGAGAGACAGAGAGAGAGAGAGAGACAGAGAGAGAGAGAGAGACAGAGAGAGAGAGAGACAGAGAGAGAGAGAGAGGTAGTGGTAGAGAGAGAGAGACAGAGACAGAGAGAGAGACAGAGAGGTAGTGGTAGAGAGAGAGAGAGAGAGAGACAGAGAGAGAGAGAGACAGAGAGAGAGAGAGAGAGAGAGACAGAGAGAGAGAGAGGTAGTGGTAGAGAGAGAGAGAGAGACAGAGAGAGAGACAGAGAGAGAGAGAGACAGAGAGAGAGAGGGAGAGAGAGAGACAGAGAGAGAGAGACAGAGAGAGAGAGGTAGTGGTAGAGAGAGAGACAGAGAGAGAGAGAGACAGAGAGAGAGGGAGACAGAGAGAGAGACAGAGAGAGAGAGACAGAGAGAGAGAGAGAGAGACAGAGAGAGAGACAGAGAGAGAGACAGAGAGAGAGAGGGAGACAGAGAGAGAGACAGAGAGAGAGAGACAGAGAGAGAGACAGAGAGAGAGACAGAGAGAGAGAGAGAGAGACAGAGAGGTAGTGGTAGAGAGAGAGAGAGAGGTAGTGGTAGAGAGAGGTAGTGGTAGAGAGAGAGAGACCGGTAAGAGTTAAGTGATATATATTCTCATGCTAAAATCCAGATTTTAAAGTTGATATTCTTCCCCGTGGAGCATGCCCCCATAACCTGTGCCCCACCCAACATTTTTATCACCAGCCGCCACTGCTCTATACTCCTATAAACATGTTCTCTATACTCCTATAAACATGCTCTCTATACTCCTATAAACATGCTCTATATACTCCTATAAACATGCTCTCTAAACTCCTATAAACATGCTCTCTAAACTCCTATAAACATGCTCTCTATACTCCTATAAACATGCTCTCTATACTCCTATAAACATGCTCTCTAAACTCCTATAAACATGCTCTCTATACTCATATAAACATGCTCTCTAAACTCCTATAAACATGCTCTCTATACTCCTATAAACATGCTCTCTATACTCCTATAAACATGCTCTATATACTCCTATAAACATGTTCTCTAAACTCCTATAAACATGCTCTCTAAACTCCTATAAACATGCTCTCTATACTCCTATAAACATGCTCTCTAAACTCCTATAAACATGTTCTCTAAACTCCTATAAACATGCTCTCTAAACTCCTATAAACATGCTCTCTAAACTCCTATAAACATGCTCTCTAAACTCCTACAAACATGCTCTCTATACTCATATAAACATGTTCTCTAAACTCCTATAAACATGCTCTCTAAACTATAAACATGTTCTCTAAACCCTGGTGATCAAAGCCACGTGAAATCGGTGTCTCTCTGACCAAATTAGATCACATTTCTAATGATGTTAATACCCTGGACAGAAAACGTGTATTTGCTGACATCTAGTGGTTAGCAAATGCATAGACATATAAACCATCATGCAGGTGTATGTGCATTTATGTAATGAACAAAATCTCCAAAATCATCTAGAATTTTATTTTATTTTAGAGCATCACTAGAAGGAGGATGGTAATATCGATGTTTGATGACATCACAAGAAGTCTCAACTGAGGCCTTTATTCCAATAACACAAAGTCATCATGAATCATGAACATTCAGAATGTACCAAGAATACTGGTAAACCTCCAACACCCAGTTATTCCAATAATACAGTCAATATAACCCGCAGATACACCGATATCCCGGGCAGAACCAACAGGACCACCAACAGCTTCTTCCCCTCAGCTGTCAGACTTTTGACTCTAAACTCGACACCGTCTCACTGACCACAGTTACAGTTGTGTTCTGCGTAGATCATGCTGTATATAGCCCATCCCTGTGTATCATCTCACTATATACAACATATTTATCATATATGTATCATAGCCTGTAAAATTGCACATTGTATATAATCTCAATGTATATATACCACTGCACATATACATCCAGTCACCATTGTATGACATTGCACATCACACTACCTACCTATAATATAATTGCTATTTGTTTCACTTCTGGTTAGACGCACAATAACTTCATTGCATTGTCTTGTACTATGTAATGACAATGACATGAATCTGATCTAATATCTGATGACATCACAAGGAGTCTCAACTGAGAGAACTTTCAGAAGTGTGAGGTATAAAATTATTAACTAATGCTAATTTCTCCATGCTCCATGTATTTATTTATTTATGAAAGTTGCGTTTTGTTTTGTATTCTGTTGAAAGGGGAAATTGTGATGAATAACTGACTCAATCACTATCTAATATCATTCACACACAGTGTGAGCAGATTGCTCTATTATTGTGAGTCATGAGGCTGAAATGTTCCCGTATTAAATAATGCATCAATGACATCACTGGCACCATTTTATACCAAAGTGAGTGACAACGGCTGGTGAGAGGCTGGTCATCTTTCCTTTTTTACAGATTATGAAAATGCAGATTGTAAGCTCTCAAATGATGATGTCACACACTGAAACCAGTTGAAAATAGTTGAAAAGATTTATCGTTTATTTGAATGTTGGTACACCTCAATTCAACTAGGGGAGAAAATCTCCCTGAACCAAAACAAACAAACACGTTGGTTTCAGACGGTGCTCCATCGCGCTAGCTAGCTAGCTAACAACAACAGCTGCTCTGCATGTTTAGCACATCACAACATGCTGACAGAACATGAACATGCTAAAAACACATAACTACACAAAACTGGATGATCACACAGTCAGGAAGTATTTAGTGACCTTAAAACTATTGTTTGTTATATTGAGGGGGCTCTTCAACATTTAAAGTTTCGTAACATGGGAAAAAAAAAATATTAAAAAAAATAAAATAAACATCAGCATCATTAAACAATATCAAACGTGTAACACAGGCTAGAGGCCAATCTAACAAATGTGGGGGAGGAATAGTGTTGGAGTACGTCGTCGTCCACATGACGCAGGAGGGGACAAGGACATCTCAATTCCTACGACCTCGATTCCTCCTTCACTCTCCAGGAGGGAGAGGAGGGGAGGAGAGGAGGGGAGGAGAGGAAAAGAGGAGAGGAAGGGGGGAGAGGAGGAGAGGGTAGGAGGAGAGGACAGGAGGAATTGACAGAAAATAATCTAGAAAAGGCTCATGTCATGACACAACCTTCTCCCTGATCTGATCAACAAGCAGATAGGGTAGGGTTAGGGAGAGGATGGGAGGAATTGAGAAAAGAGAATCGAGAAAAGGTTCAGGTCATGACAACCTTCTCCCTGATCAACAAGCAAATATACATGCAGTATATGATGGTGCAGCCAGCAGACCCCCCCCTCACTTCTTCAGGGCTCCTGCCTCCTTTAAACACCTCCCACACTGGGAGAAGCCGTGTTAACTAGTGCATGTGTTCTCTGGTGTCTCTTTAGGGATCCTGTCTTGCTGAAACTCTTCCCACACTGGGAGCAGTGATATGGCTTCTCTCCTGTGTGTATTCTCTGGTGTATCTTTAGTGTTCCTGCCTGAGTGAAAGTCTTCCCACACTGGGAGCAGTCGAATGGCTTCTCTCCTGTGTGTATTCTCTGATGGCTCTTTAGAGATCCTGCCTCATTGAAACTCTTCCCACACTGAGAGCAGTGATATGGCTTCTCTCCTGTGTGTATTCTCTGGTGTATCTTTAGGGTTCCTGCCTGAGTGAAAGTCTTCCCACATTGGGAGCAGGGATATGGCTTCTCTCCTGTGTGTATTCTCTGATGTGTCTTTAGTTCATATGCCCGACTGAAACTCTTCCCACACTGGGAGCAGTGATATGGCTTCTCTCCTGTGTGTATTCTCTGATGGCTCTTTAGGTGTTCTGCCTGACTGAAACTACGCCCACACTGGGAACAGTAGAATGGTTTCTCTCCTGTGTGTATTCTCTGATGTCTCTTTAGGTCTCCTGCCTGACTGAAAGTCTTCCCACACTGAAGACAAGAGTGAGTCTTCTGTCCTCCCTGAGTCTGTGGTTGTGATTTAAGGTGAGTTGGACAAATGAAACTCTCACTGCAGTCTAAACAGGGACGGGGCCTGCAGGTGTGACTTCTCAAGTCCTCTGGCTCATAGAAACTACTGAAGCAGACCATGCACTGGTGATTCTTCTGTCTTGAGCTCCTCCGTCTGTGTTGTTTATGGTTTCCTGATGCGGTGGAACTGGACTCGATGTCTGAGTCTGGGTTGGAGCTCTCTCCTGTAAGAATAGGAACATATACAGGATTAGAAACAACATGAGAACAAGTGCTGCTTCCATAGACTCAGCAGTGCCAGAAGTAACACTACATCAATGGAGTCTGCACACGCTGTGGGAACTCAAGTTTGTCAGAGACTGTTGATATTACAACCAACGCAAATGAGTACCTAATCAATGTTTCATGATTACGGACTGTGTTACGGCGTAGTTATTATCGGCTTTAAAGTTGAACAACGTCAGGTGATGGACAGCTGATTCATACGTAGGCAAAACATCACCACATGTTCATGGACTGGCTTAACCTAGGCAGTTATGCAACACTCCAGCATGGTTAAACAGTGTCTTAACCTAGCCAGGTATGCAACACTCCAGCATGGTTAAACAGTGTCTCATCCTAGCATGTTATGCAACACTCCAGCATGGTTAAACAGTGTCTTAACCTAGGCAGTTATGCAACACTCCAGCATGGTTAAACAGTGTCTTAACCTAGCCAGGTATGCAACACTCCAGCATGGTTAAACAGTGTCTTATCCTAGCATGTTATGCAACACTCCAGCATGGTTAAACAGTGTCTTATCCTAGCATGTTATGCAACACTCCAGCATGGTTAAACAGTGTCTTATCCTAGCATGTTATGCAACACTCCAGCATGGTTAAACAGTGTCTTATCCTAGCATGTTATGCAACACTCCAGCATGGTTAAACAGTGTCTTATCCTAGCATGTTATGCAACACTCCAGCATGGTTAAACAGTGTCTTATCCTAGCCAGGTCAGGGTTTCCGTTAACCGGTAATTACCGGTCTTTGTCCGGTAAAATTTGTTGAAGTCCGACAAATTTAAACCTCTTCGGTCATAATTTCCGGTGAAAATAATTCCCTCTAAGCACAATTTGAATACAATTCGCTAAAGTTCACATTCTGATTCCTTCTATATTAAAAAAGACGAATATATAGGCTATATATTTCTTTTATTATGATATGATTTGACGCCGGCATGATGATGACTCCTAATGTGTAGGCTAGCCTATGAGAAACAGAGGCGGCAGGGTTGCCAGATGGGATTGACAATACAGCCTAACCAGTCTATTACCGCTAAACCCAGTAGCCCATTCGGCGATAACCCGGCCCATCTGGCAACCCTGCGCAGCGGGCCACCATAATAATAACTTTTATTTGTATAGGCTAGCGCTTTTAACCTGCAAACGTTGCAGCTCAAAGTGCACCATAGCGAGCGAGAGGTAAAACATGGCAAGACAAAGTAAGCTTAACAATTACTTCATGAAACCAAGCTACAATGAGTCTGAGGAGAAGTCTGACTGTAAAGAGATGGAGGCGGCTCGAGGGTTCCGAGTTAAATGGAAAGAAACTTTCCCCTGGCTGCGTTTAGATGGGGAAGGAAAAATGTTCTGCTCACCGTGCAAAAAATCGGGGAGGAATAACGGATTCACGAGAGGAGCAACGAATATGAGAATGTCTCACTGATCACAGTCGGTGCAGTGAGCACATATCGGCGGTCAGTTTGAGGCAACAGCAAACCGCTATGCAAGGCCACTGTGAGCAGGCTAATGAAACGGCTAACAATAAGCTGCACTCTCAGCTACAAGTTGCATTTCACATGGCAAAAAATGGCATGGCATGTCATCAGTATGTGGGACTGACTGAGCTACTGAAAGCAGTTAAGGCTCCAGATCAGGGGTCTCCAACCTTTTTTCGTCCGAGAGCTACTTTGAAAATGTTTTAAGTGGCCGAGAGCTACTCATATCTTATTACTTACATTCATTCTCATAATGTATCAATACACTCAGAGATTCTTCACTAGCATGCTCTGTTTCAAATGTCAACGTGTAAGCTCACTATAGTAGTAGCAGTGTATTCTGTATCCATATATCAATGTATCACATCACCTCCATTCACTATCAAAAGCTTATAATTGTATGGTCCACATGTGTGTAATAAGTGCCTTCACCTTTTCTAGTCTTTTCAGTAAGAAAACATTAGTATTTTTTCTTCTTTTGTCTCTTTCAAACAAATGTGTGTAATAATTACAGTTAGGTTAGTTGGATACACTCCAGCATTCACTCATTCCTATACTTGAGATGAATGTCACTGCATGGAGTCTACAAGAGTTGTGTATGCTGGAGTGTATCCACTTAGGTTCACTCTTATAGAGTCATTTAAATGCTCATCTGTCAGTCTTGTTCAGAAGTAGTAGATTTCATTACATTCATATCAGAAAAATCTGATTCTCAAAGGCATGTAGAGCCAAATAAAGCAAATACTTTCAGGGCTGCTTGGTGAATATTCTTATAGTTGCTTGGGTCTACCAGGCTCCAGAAATGTAGCTGGACATTATTCTGGAGCTTTATAACCTTCATCTCCATTTCTCCAGGCTTGACACTGAACAGTTCAGCTATCTGCTCTCAGTGTTTCCGTTGGTTGCTGCCACATGGACTGTGGTATATGTGGTCTTCACTACCTGTCTACTTTCTCACCTGGTTCTTGCTCCTTCTCTATCCTCCTCTCCCTCTTTTGCTGTCAACCAAAAGGCAAACATAACAACCAGAGTATGTATAATTTAATAAGAGGTATAAATTGATCCATATCAATTCATAACATAATTCGAATTGAATATTGGGTTGCTGAAAAATAAATTGTATATCCATCTAGAAAACAGACATTTTCAATGAGTGAGGGTTTGTTCCAATGCTTCAATCCACTGTCCATGTACTGTAAATATACCATTATGGTATTACCATAAAGCCCAATTCTAGCAGAATAAGAAAGATTGTATATCTACTTTAAGTAAAATAATAAAGTGCCTCCAGTTAGCTCTTTAGCTGGCATGTGTGCAGCAGACTAGCTAATTTCATCACCTCTGAGCTAGCTAGCTTGCTAGTTCTTTGACACTATTCACACCATGGAACTATAATCAGACACTAGTCACAATAATAACAACCTTTCTCTGTCAGAACACTCAGCAAGTATATTTGCTAACGTTTCAACTTGCTTACTTTCATCTGCAGACATCTCACCCTGCAAAAACTCTTGTGTCTCGCGCGCGCCCACTTGCACAAAAAGTATATATTCTCCAGCGCTGGTACTAATAGGTCTGGCTATGCGACTACTGGCGGACTAATGTTACCAACGAGCTCATGGGCTTGCCACTCGCTGTATAAACTACACTGTCTTGCTAACACCGAACTCTGCTTTAGCTCAGTAGTAGTAGTCTTCGCTACAACGTATCACGTGACGACGTGTTGACAGACCGTAGCAATTTGATTGACAGCTGATATTTTTTTTGTGTGTTGGAGGGGGTGGGGACATCAGTAAGGGATTGAAATTGGAAAAGGTTTCCAGGGTGAATTTATTTGTTGTCGTTTTTGGGGGGAAGGCTGAATCTTTTTTACCTGTAGCTCGCGAGCGACGTGTTGGAGACCCGTGTTTTAAAGGGACCTTCATGGTAAATAGCACTATTTTTAGAACTTGCCCTACGGGCAACTCAGGTGGTCTCTGCGGGCACCGTGTTGGCTACCCCTGCTCCAGATTGTGTCTTGAGTGAGGGCACCGCCACAGCGACTCCGTTGACATTGTGGCGCGCGTTCAGCGCTGGACATGGGCATAGCGCGCATGCGAATCATGAAAGCCTATATTATATAGCTCGCATCTAATCGTATCGGATGAGAAATAGACATTAAACGGCATATATAGACTACACAACAGCTAATCACCGCGACAAATATATATTATATTTGAATATGATGACCGGAATTTCTCACGTTTGTCCGGTAAATTGAAATCTTCCCGGACACGTTGACCGGCACACATTTTTTCTAACGGAAACCCTGACAGGTATGCAACACTCCAGCATGGTTAAACAGTGTCTTAACCTAGCCAGGTATGCAACACTCCAGCATGGTTAAACAGTGTCTCATCCTAGCATGTTATGCAACACTCCAGCATGGTTAAACAGTGTCTTATCCTAGCATGTTATGCAACACTCCAGCATGGTTAAACAGTGTCTTATCCTAGCATGTTATGCAACACTCCAGCATGGTTAAACAGTGTCTTATCCTAGCATGTTATGCAACACTCCAGCATGGTTAAACAGTGTCTCATCCTAGCATGTTATGCAACACTCCAGCATGGTTAAACAGTGTCTTATCCTAGCATGTTATGCAACACTCCAGCATGGTTAAACAGTGTCTTATCCTAGCATGTTATGCAACACTCCAGCATGGTTAAACAGTGTCTTATCCTAGCATGTTATGCAACACTCCAGCATGGTTAAACAGTGTCTTATAGGGCTGCAACAACGAATCGATGAAATCGATAATGAAATTCGTTGGCGACGAATTCCATTATCGATTCGTCGGGTCTTGTTCCATAACAAACCTACTTCCTGTTTACGCACGCTACGCTGTCTTGCGGTGTAGGCATCGCGAATCATAGCGAATCATAGCGCTACCTATGGCCGGAAAGGGCAGAACCTATGACCGGAACCGGAAAAGTGGGAAAATCCGGTACCTACACCGGCGCGGCGGCTACATTTAAATCATGCTACTCAAAAGCCTTGAGAGTGAAGCTGTCTGCTGTCTGCTGTCAGGACATGCTAGTGAGTTAGCTAGCAGGGTTAGCTCGCTGCTGCCGCTAGCTGACTGTCACTACGCTGCTCGTCCAGCTGTAGTCTGCGTAGCTGTGCTGAGAACCAGAGCACTAACTATGTTTCTATAGAGGAGGGTTACACTAACTATGTTTCTATAGAGGAGGGTTACAGCACTAACTATGTTTCTATAGAGGAGGGTTACACTAACTATGTTTCTATAGAGGAGGGTTACAGCTAACTTCCTATTGTTTTATTATATAAGTCCTGCTGGGCTCAGCCCTTCCATGGTCTCCTGCTCTCCATGCAAATGCGTTAGTGTGAGTTCTGGCGAAGCGTCAGCAAAATGACTGTAATGTAATGCGATAGCCAGTGAGTGTTTGCTCGCATTCATGAATTCAATATTGCATGACAAGTGTATTTAGCTAGCTGGCTAACGTCAGTGGTAGAGCAGAGGTGATAAGCTAAAGGCTAGCTAGTGGTAGCCTACCAAGCTACCCGTGAGTTAGAGTGAGGCACTGACTGTCGCCTAGCCTATTGTATGGAGTGAGAGGACACATTGCATTGTTTTGGAGCATATCTGTTATATAAAAACATTAGTGTCTTGTCTGTAGCCTATATTGCACTTTGGGTTACTGACCTTTACATTAAGCAAAGTTATTACCTAAAACAATGCATGTATTGAGCTAGAGTTCAACTACTTTATTGAAACAATCTACCGCCATAGTCCATGGCCTGTTGTTAAACCTATTTGATGTAGCAAAGCCTTTTTTATTTATATTTATATTACGAACGCAGCCATAGTGTTGTGGGTCTCCTGTCACTAGTGCCATTCACGTGAACATGCGCATATTCGCTTCTTCTCAATGCCTATGTCTTATTTTCATGTAGTTCGATGCGATCGTATATTTTAGGTTTGAAGTTTTAAGACCAGCACATCGCAATACGAACTTCAGAATGACACTAATGATAGATTTCTCAATTTGAATATAGGATACTACCCAAAGGCTAGCAAATAAGATTGCTTCCATTGGGGAGGGACTGTAGTTACAAACATTTTTTGTAAATATTCCTAGATATTCATCCCTTTTGTGGCCAATCTTAATCTAAAAGGGTTAGGGTTAGGGTAATCACTGATTACCCCTACGTTTTTAAATAATTACAAAATAATGTTTAATGAATAGGCTACATTTGAAAATTAAGGATACATCATTATCAAATCAATAGTAGTCAAATGTGTTATTTGCATACACATACACTCACTGGCCACTTCATTAGGCACACCTTGGGGTTGGACCCCCTCTTCTGCTTTCAGAACTGCCTTAATTCTTCGTGGCATAGATTCAACAAGGTGCTGGAAACATTCCTCAGAGATTTTGGTCCATATTGACACTATAATATCGAATGAATGAATGAATGAATGAATGGACTTTATTGTCATTGCTACAGTACAGGTACCAAACAACGAAATTTAGGAGGGGTCCATAATTTTCATTCATTCATTATAATATCACGCAACAGCCCGTCTGGCACCAACAACCATGCCAGGTTCAAAGTCACTTAAATCACCTTTATTTCCCATTCTGACGCTGGTTTGAACTTCAGCAGATCGTCTTGACCATGTCTACATGCCTAAATGCATTGAGTTGCTGCCACATGATTGGCTGATTAGGTATTTGCGTTAACAAGCAGTTGAAAAGGTGTACCTAATGAAGTGGCCGGTGAGAGTATAATATATTATTACCGTATTTTCCGGACTATAAGTTTTTTCATAGTTTGGCTGGTCCTGCGACTTATAGTCAGGTGCGACTTATATATCAATATATATAATTTCATACTGACTGACATGAACCAAGGAGTAAACATTACCGTCTACAGCCGACAGAGGGCGCTCTGGGCCGCTCTGGGCTTGTGACAACTATATGCTGCTCCTATACCCCTGAAGAAGTTATCTAAAACATTAGCTTGTTGAAGCTAAGCAAACGGTAGCTTGGTGAACTTGCTTACTGGTAACTTGCTTGTTGGACTCGCTGGCTTGTTATGTTAATTTAGCCTATTCAGCCTCCCAGGTATGTTCTTTATGCTATTGTGTAGCTGAATAACTGTTAATGTGTTACGTTAACATACCTGACTTCTATTCAGCCTGTTGTTGTGTGTGCTATTGTGTAGTTGAATAAACTTGCCTTTCCAGATTAAATGTCTGTTCTTGGTCTTGGATTTTGTGAAATATATTTCTAAATAAATGTGAATTATAGTCCAGTGCGACTTATATGTTTTTTTCCTCTTAATGTCGCATTTTTGGACAGATGCGACTTATACTCCGGAGCGACTTGTAGGCCGGAAAATACGGTATTCATATTATTGCTTTTTCAAAATCTTTGGATTTGGACAAGTAACTAGGACAAGCTCTAGGACAAGTAAATAGTCCAAGCTCTAGGACAAGTAAAAGATAAGTTCACTTGTCCGAAGGACAAGTACCTGAAAAAGTTTAATGTCAAGCCCTGTAACGCGACACGTTTGATATTAATTCAGCCCCTGTTCTTTAGTTGTTTATTAGGATCCCCATTAGCTAATGCCATGACTAGTCTTCCTGGGGTCCGACACAAACTCATATTTGGACAATTGTCAACATGATATACTATATATAATATAATATTATTTACTAACATGCTTGGGTAAAGAGTTCCATCCTGTAATGGCTCTGTGAATGACAGTAGATTTGAGAAGATTTGTCCGAGGTCTAGGTGGTAAGAGATATCCTGAAATGGCCTGTCTGGTCAGATAGTTACTTTAATTTCTGATAGACACTACACTGCAAAATCACTAGTGTTAAATTAACACCCACAGTGTTAATTTTAACACCAGCAAAGTGTGCATATGCATCCACTTTATTGAGTGTTAAAGTAACACTTTTGATGGTGTTAAAATTTTTACACCAAATTTTTGTTGATTCAACACCAAATTTGTGTCGATTCAACACCACATTTTTGTTGATTAAACACCAAATTTGTGTTGATTAAACACCAAATTTGTGTTGATTCAACACCAAATCTGTGTTGATTCAACACCAAATTTGTGTTGATTCAACACCAAATTTATGTTGATTCAACACCAAATGTGTGTTGATCCAACACCAAATTTGTGTTGATTAAACACCAAATTTGTGTTGATTAAACACCAAATTTGTGTTGATTAAACACCAAATCTTTGTTGATTCAACACCAAATTTGTGTTGATTCAACACCAAATTTTTGTTGATTAAACACCAAATTTGTGTTGATTCAACACCATTTTTTTGTTGATTTAACACCAAATTTGCAGTGATTCAACACTCCACAATGTAACAATTAACACCAAAAATGTTGTATTCACACTACACTGGTGTTGGGTGTTAAAATACAGTGTTAAGAACAACCCTGTGTAGTGTGGATACAACAAAACAGTTTTCCCACTTAGCCTAAATACATACAAGACAAATTGCAGAAATGGTTGTTAAGTCATCTTTATTGACCCAGCCATGTACTTTGTACATGAAATAATAAAATGGCACATTCCATAAAAATAAAAGTTCTGCACTTGGGATCAGACAAAACTGCAATAGGGCACAATGTATGTCCTCTCATCATTCTCAGTTGAAAACTGCCTGTCATACGGTCTATAATACACCAACTGAGACACACTAATGACAGTGAACACATCATCCACCTCACCAATACTGAAAGCATTCAAGTGATCGTCAAAATACATCGTAATGACCTTAGTGGTCAAAAACAATGCTTCTTCATCCTTAATAATGACATTGACAATCTTATTGAAAATAGGCATTTCATTTTCAACATGAGTGCAAACATACATTCCAATGTGGTACTCTGTTCCATAATTTTTCACCCAGGAAGTAGTGGGGACACTAGATGCATTCAAAGTTACACAAGCCTCCAAGACCTCACCGCCCTCTAGCTCACTAATTAATACATACTTAAGGGGACCAAATGTAAATCTTTGGAAATAAAAATTCTCCCAATGAAAAGCCAATTGATTCTGATGTTTCTTTACTAGTGTTTTGGTTATGTTTTTAAAGTTCTTCACAGACCTCTTAAAGAAATTGTGTTTCCCCTCGAACCTCATACACCACATGTGTATAAGTGGACCTATTTTCCTGATACATCTGGGATAATGAATCATCAGATGATGCTTTGGGATCAGCCTCTTATCTGTAAATACAGATTTGAACAGTTTGTGATGGTCAGAAATTGTGCTTCAAAAAATAAGTCATTCCTTTTGTTATGATAGGTGAAAATACAATGTTAACGATCTGAATCAAAAGTAGAATCACGTTCCAAAAACTGCTGTCCTGGTCAACTAGATCTCCAAAAATCAAGGGAGTATTACGCAGGAGGCACCATGACTGAATGGCATTGAGACCAAGGTCGTTGCTACCATCGCCAACTTTGAGTGTACTAGGTCTGTTCTTTCTCTCACTGTATCCATAGTTAAAGCTCTGAATCCTTTCTGAAATTGAATGTACAGTACAAACAGAATCCTTCACTAAGTACTGAAAAACCAGCTTCAACTCATACTGTACAACACCTTCTAGTAGGTCATGCATAATATCCACTGCAAAATTGTCAGAGCAATGGAAAAACTGCAGTTCATTGAGAGGACAGGTTTTCTTAACGCCAAATGAGTGGACTAGAGAAGGGTTTTGTGCCATAGCTTCACAATGTTCTGAATAGAGCTCCCTTGTGCGAAGAATTAAATCTGGGTCATCCTCAATAAAGACTGACTGCAAGCTTGCTTTGTCGGTTAAACAAAATCGGCAACAGTAAGTTGCACTGAACGACTCAACCATGCCAAAAAGGCCATGTATAGCCAAATTATCACCAGTAACCTGAATAACAGACCCCTTCAACGGTGTATCTGAAAAGGGCGTCTGGAGTCCCTGTGTCTCTAAAACTTTTAAGTCTCTCACAAGAGGCTGTAGGATTGGACCAAACCCATACTTCTTCAAGTCCTCTGAATGGAAAAGTGCCACAAGGTGAATGTTCATCAAAACAGAATTTAGCTTGGGTGGTAAATTTCTTAAAATGAAATAAATACAACCGAGTTTGTGTATTCCTTTTTTAGATCCGAGCGGATTGGCTGTTTCGAATTAATTTAAGACAGTCACAATTTTGAAAACAGTGTAATATAAATGTGTAGGGGGGGGGCACAGTGTAATATAAATGTGTAGGGGGGGGCACAGTGTAATATAAATGTGTAGGGGGGGGCACAGTGTAATATAAATGTGTAGGGTGGGGGGGGGGCACAGTGTAATATAAATGTGTAGGGGGGGGCACAGTGTAATATAAATGTGTAGGGTGGGGGGGGGGCACAGTGTAATATAAGGGGGGGGGGCACAGTGTAATATAAGGGGGGGGGGCACAGTGTAATATAAGGGGGGGGGGCACAGTGTAATATAAGGGGGGGGGGGCACAGTGTAATATAAGGGGGGGGGGCACAGTGTAATATAAGGGGGGGGGGCACAGTGTAATATAAGGGGGGGGGCACAGTGTAATATAAGGGGGGGGGTGAACCCAGACGGCGTCGGCGTGCTAAATTCGCGCCAGCAGCATTTTCGCGGGGGACAGAGAGAGAGACATTTAAGGCCACGGAATCCTAAGATAACATTCTGTTGTTTACATTTGAACATAGTTAATACTCCATGCTGGCAGTGTAACCGTCGGCGTGCTGCATGGTATCTCTGTTCACAACCACTCTGTTATCTACCGAGGACATCGAGGTGAGTAAGTTTAATCTCTGCTTCCTTTTTCTGTTTGTGTTTATCTCCGAGCGAAACAGCGTTTATAATATAAATGTGTAGGGTGGGGGGGGCACAGTGTAATATAAGTGTGTAGGGGGGGGCACAGTGTAATATAAATGTGTAGGGTGGGGGGGGGCACAGTGTAATATAAGTGTGTAGGGGGGGGCACAGTGTAATATAAATGTGTAGGGTGGGGGGGGGCACAGTGTAATATAAGGGGGGGGGGCACAGTGTAATATAAATGTGTAGGGGGGGGGGGGGGGGCACAGTGTAATATAAATGTGTAGAGTAGACTGTGGTATGGTAGACTGTGTTAATTAATTAATAAGTGCCTTTTTTCAATAGGAGCTGCATTTGGCAGTGAATGACCAACTACGTCAACATTTGTAGTGGTATCAGTAGGAGTAGTAACAGCAGGAGTATCAACAGAGTCAAAATGATCAGTAGATCCAGAGGCTACACAGTCTCCATGTACTCTCAATAAATGTTTCTTGAATCCACAATAAGTATAAAAAACAGATGAACACCCATGTTCACCGCATTTTAAACGCAACGTACGGCCTGGGTACAAAGCATGAGTAAACTTCAAATGTTGGAACAAAGCTGAACTAGTGCTGTGCTCTAACTTACAAATGTAGCATGTAAACATCTTTCAATGTTCTCCCTAAACCTCAATGTTGTGAAGTCGCACCCTGATTTCTTTGACTCTTGGACTCTCCTTGGCAGTTCCCACATCAATGCCATACACGGTAGTTTGAAGGAAGGTGAAGAAGCTGGTCAAGGCCTCGTCGTAGGACACAGCAAACACAAAGTGTGCCTTAAACAGTTCGTCAAAGGCAGCGACAGATGTTTGTACCATGCACGGAATGGCCTTCTGGACCAGGACGATGTAAAACTTCTGGATACTGCTCTGCTTTTCTCCGACCGCGAGGAGAAAGGGCTGTGTTGATCCAACTTTGCTGAGGAACGCCAATGCTCGTCCCGACCTATAGAGCGATGAAGAAGAAATTGTTCTTGTGTTTGTGTGTGCTCACACCCAAGAGACAGAAAACATTTTCCACCTTCCCTGGACAGGCATCATCTCAAAGTTACATGCATGTATGTTAAAGGTAGTTTTTTGGCGTATGGAGGGCTGGCGTAAGCTCTTAGCATGGATGATCATGTCTATTCAACCATTTAGAAGTACATTAAAACTGAAGCAGCAGTTTTTTGCTTGGTTAAAAAAAAAAAATTAAATGATCAATCTGGTACAATATTGGTCTCTTCCTAGAATTACAGTGAATAAAATATACAGTACCAAATTGTTTATCTATCGCCCAGAGATGCTTCTTTTCAAGAGCTGTGAAGGGGAGATACTCTAGGCAGACCTAGAGTATCAAATCAGAGGTTAAATCAACAATCATTCTTCATCCACGTGTAGAACATACCTTCACAAACTTGATCACATGACCAGCAGCATCACTGGCACTGACTTTTCCAGTCTTCCTTCCTTTTGCAGTTGGAGGCAAGAGATGAACAAGCAGGAGGAGCGCTGCGACGTCACTGTCCCATCCTAGTGGATTAGAAGGGCCACACCCACATCCCATGAGTACAGTCAAAGCTCATAGGTGCAGATGAGGACTGGTAAACAAACACCCACATTAAATGTACACTTACCAGAATCATTTGATTCCTCCTGAGCAGTCAAAAGATCGTCCACATGAGTACCAGGGCGAAGGTCTTTGCATGCAGTAAAGACCCTAGATTTGTAGAAGGTTGGCCATTTCTCGATAAACTTGCGGGATATGTCTTCTCCAAAGATCATTCTGAAGTCTTGGTCAATCTAGCACACAGAAACAATGTCCAAACATTACGCACAATTCATGACATGTAATTATTAGTACATCTAGCTAGTCTCCATTGTGCTCACCAAGCCTGGTGTATCCAAGAATCGGGAGAAGTGATCTAGGACGAGTGCAGACTGGTCTTGATCGTGTAGCATACTCTGTCGGTGCTTGAACGTTGCCTTCATTTTCTCCTTGACAACTGATTGGTCGGCTGAATGCTTCATCATGGATATTGCTTCTCTGCATTCATCACCTGACAGCTGTGCGGGTGTAGATGTCTCACGCTGACTCTTGGGGCCATCTTGATGAGAAGACTTGGAGCTCCTCCGGGTTTCTTTGGAGGCACTTCTCATGTTGCGCTGCACTGTTTTCAATCTGTAGCCCAGGTAACCCTGTCCACTGGCAAGATCATAGAACTGTTCCTGTAAAACAAGGCAACATCAGACCAAAAATATGAATATATCTTTCAATATATCTATTTTTTTCGTTTTTGTCTCAATGTGTTAACAATGTGTGCTACACAGGGAAGAAAGGTGTGAAATGATTTTTGTTTTGAAATTCTAAAGTTAGTCCAAAAATGTAGACCTGAGCTAAATGTGATGAGGACAACAATATCCCCTGCCAAATTAGTAGAGAAAGGATCTAGTCCTTATTGGATACTTAAAATCCATCAAAGCAAAAATGGGAAAATCCTAGAGTTCAGCAGAACTCCTCTCAGTGTAGTTCATTGTGAAGCTATGGGTGTGTCTGTATCAGGATCCTGATACCAAGTTAGGAATTCCTAACATACTAATTAAATTAGGTTCCTGCTATATACTGTAAAAAGTGATTTCAAGTCTCTAGCCCAATGTATCACCAAACCGCATTCAATTTAGTCACTCACCTCTCTTCAATTTAGTCAGCCTTCAATTTACTCAGCCGTTTAACATTGGCGACCTCCGGAACTTTAGGCTCACGTTTGGGACACTTCCTATGTAGCCAGGGGAACAGAAAAAGACACACAGCAGCAGTGGGATGCCAGCTTTCAGCCAAAAGTGATTTCAAGTCTCTAGCCCAATGTATCACCAAACCGCATTCAATTTAGTCACTCACTACCCCTCTCCACTCAGCCGTTTAACATTGGCAACCTCCGGAACTTTAGGCTCACTTTTGGGACACTTCCTATGTAGCCAGGGGAACAGAAAACGACACACAGCATCAGTGGGATGCCAGCTTTCAGCCAAAAGTGATTTCAAGTCTCTAGCCCAATGTATCACCAAACCGCATTCAATTTAGTCACTCACCTCTCTTCAATTTAGTCAGCCTTCAATTTACTCAGCCGTTTAACATTGGCGACCTCCGGAACTTTAGGTTCACTTTTGGGACACTTCCTATGTAGCCAGGGGAACAGAAAACGACACACAGCATCAGTGGGATGTCTCCACTCCCAATCAACCATCAAATACCCTACGGGGCTTCACAGTATTCTGCCTCCATTGTCGTGTCCTTGAGCCCCCTCGCCCCCGTGTCATAACACTGCCAAGTCAAATACTGTCCGGGCGATGTCGGAATATCACTGTTCCTCATCGCAGTGGCGGCGGCAAGCTACCCAGCTATCGTTACCTTGATAGTAAACTAGCTAACGTTAGCCAAAGTTTCCCAGCGCAAGAGGATTCCGATTCCATCACCGTGAAACAATTTGGCATGGCAGCGTCAACTCTAACAAGCTAAAGCCCCCCACGCTTGCTAAACTTTCTCAAACTAAGTTTCATACCACACAAATACACTGTTTTCGACACAAGCATATATAATATAACGAATTAACAAAAATGATAACATACATGTCGATGAAATTCAGTGAGCAGCAATACAACCATTCTTAGGTAACGTTAAGCTAGCAGATGGCCAAACATACCGTTGCTGGTTTGTGGATGGTTACTTGATGGCCGACCAGAATGTACCATTAGAAAGGAAATAACAGTTAGTGCTACTTAAATGTATACAAAATAAATACAATTACAATAAACGAATAAATCAAATAATACATATTTCGACAGCCAGCTATGGTTAATGATAGCTAGCAAAGCCAGCAGGTGCATGGACCATATCATTAGCAGGCTAGCGTAACGTTAACTTACACAAACGAATATGCACATTTTCAAATATTACATTTGAGCCTATAAATATGCACACAAAAGTGTCAATATTTGGAGTCATTCTTTTCCACTGTCATTTGAATTTATGGTTGATAACGTTAGCTAGCCTAGTGCCCCCCCACGCTTGCTAAACTTTCTCAAACTAAGTTTCATACCACACAAATACACTGTTTTCGACACAAGCATATATAATATAACGAATTAACAAAAATGATAACATACATGTCGATGAAATTTACCTTGATAAAGGTAATGTCGAGCGACGCGATGTTGAGTACCTCACCTCGCTGCATCAAGTCAAGAGAGAGAAAGATGGCGGAGATCGAGACAATTAGCGCTCACCTCACGCACAGCACGTAAATGTCCCGGATGTGGTGTTCAGTGTTAATTATGATCAACACCATAATCCAACTCTGTGCTCAATAGGGTATTAACAACAAGTGGTGTTAACATGCTTGAAGGAACACTGATATCATAACACTTTACACTGAAAAGTGCTAACACTGTAATTTTAACACTGCCATTTTTGCTGTGTAAGTACACTAAGTTCTCTCTGAAAGCAGCCTTATAGCCTACGAGTTCATCTGTTTACTAGACTCAGCCAACACATCAACTGTTTACTAGACTCAGCCAACACATCGTTGTGCATTTCCCTTGACCAGTCAACTTTAGAATGGCTGCTATTGTGAAATAATTCTCCAGTAGTTTTTGCCTGCTGGCGGGAAAGCCATACAAATGCAAGTTCGTGCCGAAGCACAACAATTTTTGGAAACAGTAGTGGTGGGTAGTGGTGGTCTAGTGGATAGTGAGTTGGACTTGTGATCAGAAGGTTGTGAGTTCAAATCCCGCCTGAAACCACACCACTACTAGTGTGCCCTTGGGTAAGGCACTTAGCCCTCAGTTACTCCAGGGGGAATGTCCCTGTAATTTGTAATTGTAAATCGCTTTGGATTAAAAGCGTCTGCTAAATGTCAAAATGATTATTAATTAAATTACATCAACTGTTGTTTACTAGACTCAGCCAACACATCAACTGTTTACTAGACTCAGCCAACACATCGTTGTGCATTTCCCTTGACCAGTCAACTTTAGAATGGCTGCTATTGCTAAAATAATTCTCCAGTAGTTTTTGCCTGCTGGCGGGAAAGCCATACAATAGCAAGTTCGTGCCGAAACACAACAATTTTTGGAAACATAGGCACTAAAAATATTAGGCCTAAATTATGACAGAAAATAGATATTTTATAAATCAGGAAAATGAAAATAAATGTTTGATGCCTACACCACTAAATATCTGCCAGCGCCCTTTGATCTACTCATTAATCTGGCCGGGCCTTCGCCAAATACATAACATGAACTCACCATCCTCATCATCTTCGGGATCCTCACCAACTTCATAATCTTCATCATCGTCACCATCTTCATCATCCGTTCCACCTTCATCATCCTCACCATCCTCCTCTTCCATCACCACACCTTTCTCCTCTCCTTCCTCTTCTTTCACCATCACATCTTTCTTCTCTTCTCCTTCCTCCTCTTCCTCTTTAATTGCCACATTGGGTTTGAGTGTTTTCCTGCAGTCTTCCAGCTTCACTGCCACCATCCATCGGCCGTGTGTGCTTTCCAGGGCTGGAGAACCACAGCCAGAACCAGGGGACTGTGTGGACCTGAGTTTGGACATGGTAGCTGGGCTGTGAGGTGGATCTGTGCAGTGGAAACAAAGGAAGCATAAAGAGTGAATAGTATACTCTGTTACTAGTTACTGTTACTAGGATAAAACACACACATCAAGTATGTTGCTATATCATTTGATGTGTGACCAGAAAATGGGACATAAAATAGTAAAATACATAAATATAATATATTATAAATAAAGGCATATATGGGGTATTCTGATTCAGTTACATGTGTCAAGACTGTTCAGCTCTCCCTCTAGTTAGCTGAATGGTGAATTTTCTGCTTGCTCCGGCAGTACGGGTGAAATGATGAGATCTGACACAATTCGGTTTGATTTCCTTCTTCCTCTATTAAACAGATTGTAAAACTGAACACAACACATTGATATTAGTACATGTAAATAATTAACAGTGAACAAACTAACAGAAAAGATTTAACAAACTACACAATCATACAGAGCTCAACTTACCAACTCCCATCTCTCTATACAACTGATCTCTCGTTTCCCCTGTCTCTCCGAACACACTCATTAAGCCCGCCCCCATTTCTATCTAACCAATCACTCCACTCATGCATACTTTTAACCAATCACAATCAACAAATAAAAATAACCCCCAAATGAACCCTCCCATGGATTAGCCAAACACCTCCCACTTGGTCCATTGGTCCTTTATAACTAAATGGACCACAACTTTCCCTCTCTTCAATACAGTCATTTTTACTGCTCCTCCACGGGAAACAGCACGACCACCCGCCTGACGTCTCGGTCGAGCGTTGGGAAGAGATCGCGGCCTTCGCTCCTTCTTCGTCCTGAAGCCCCCACTCCTAGAGCAGGCTGGCTTAGGCAAGCCCTCACTCTTACGTCCTGAACCAACCCCTTTTCGTCTGGCCTCGCTTCCACCACCCGCCCCAGGCGGAATTGCCCCCTTAGGGCATTTTGGTCAGCCAACCAGACCACGTCTCCCACGGCCACATTTCGGGCTTCTCTGTGCCACTTGGTGCGGATGAGAAGTCCGGGCCCAGCTAGTTGACTCCACTGTCGCCAAAACCGTCCCACTTCTTCCTGGACGCCGAGGCTAACTCCGCTTCTTGTCTCCCTCAGGCGAGTAGCCTCCCACTTTGCGTCTTCTGGAGCCCTCCTGCAAAACAACCACTGCCTAACAGCTCGCCGGACCCATCCAACTACCCGAATGAGCCTGCCTATTTCACTGAAGCGTTCTGGCTCAATCAGGTCCATGAGAGCAGCGCCCCAAAGCCTCTCCCTCTCATGCTCGAGGTCCCTGGAACTCCCAACCGGTGTGGATGTCCCCTTTGCATTTGCTTCCTCCTCAATGGCGCATTTCGGGTCCAGCCCCTTCCTCGCCTGAGCGCGTGTTACAGTTGCAGTGAACGCTTTCCGTTGCAGCATGCTCACGCTGTCTCGAGCACTTACAGCCACTCCCCTGGATGTTTCCTCGCTCAGCTGATCAGCCAGCACCAACACCTCTGACTCTGGCTCCACATTGGCCCTCGTTTCTGCAGGCTGGCCCTCTTTGCTCCTCCCACTTTGACCCGACTGGATCCGTGGTTCCGGAGCGAAACCTCCAGCGTTGAGCGTCCTCTCGATTCCCTCCGTGATGCTCCTCAGCTCTCTCCTGTCGCCATGAGACGCTAGAATGTCGTCTACATAGGTGTCCTCCTCAAGCGCTCTCCGCTCTTCTTTTAGGTGGGCGACCTCTGGCAGCCTTGCCGTCTTCCTCATGGCCAGCTGGGCGATGCATCCGGCTGGCTTGTCCCCGATGTTGACGCGGGTAACTGCGTAGGTTTTGATCTTCTTTTCCTCTGCGAGAGTCATCTCTTTCCCGCCCGGCTGACAATTTCCGCAGCGACACCCTTTGGCTCGCACGCGGCACTTTGGCTCGCACGCGGCGCTGATGCTATCCCAGCTCCACCACTCGAGGACCTCTTTGCTGCTTGCAGCTGTTCTCCCGGTCTTTTCATGACCTTGCGGCTTCTGGTCTCCATCCTCTTCTTTTGCGCTGGGCGTCTTGCAGGGGATCTCCTCAAATCTTACTGCCTCCGTTTTCAGAGAACGTGCAAAGTGCGTCTGGGAGTTGTGTGCGGATCTTTCCCAACTTTCAAACAGGTCTGGGTGCGTTCCTCCCACGGTCTTCCCCAGAGGCCCGTCCCACAGCACTAAGTCTCCCGTCCCTCTTCTCCACCGTGGAGCGAGTCGTCCCTCTCGGTGGCTGATCAAGAGCTCGATTTCCTTAGGTCGGACCAGCTCTTTCTTCTCGACCCCAGGGAAGAACTTACAGAGTCGCTCTGGACTGATGACCTTGTCTGCACGAGCGATTGTGTCGAGCCCGTAGCATACCATCTCGTGGGGACTCCATCTGTTGTTGCTCCACGCCCTGACCTTTAGCAGGTATTTGTTAGTCTTGACCCTGACCTTCATTCCACCGACCCCCTGCACAGTCAGTGTTACTTGCCTCCGCTCCAGTTGGAGCCGATCGGCGGCCCGGTTGGTGATATAATTTGTGTCGGAGGCGAGGTCTATGAGGGTTCCCAGGGCATTTCCTGCTTCTGTTTTGACTATCAATGTCATCATTAGTACTGGATGTTCCTCTGGCCCATTCTCCGCGAAGAGACCCCCGCCTTCTGCGCCCGTGCTCAGCGTCATCGAAGCCTTACTGGTGAATGCGTTCACCCTCCTTTCCTGTTCAGGGTTGAGTCCCAAAGAGTCCAGGACTTCCCGTTGCTCATCAGAGAACCCTGGCCCTGTCTTCTTTCCCTCATTCCACTTGGGACACAGAAGGTAGTGATGGCTCGCCCCTCCTTCATTCTGCTTGCACATTCTGCACAGGTACCGGTTACTACACTCCCCGTCGGCGCCGTGCATGCCCAAACATTTCTGACAGGCTTTGCTTTGCCTTGCTATGGCTCGTTTCTCTGCCAGACTGACACTCTTGAACTTTTGGCAGAAGAATATTTTGCCACCGTGCTGATCGCTTCCACAGATGTCACACTCTTCTCTTCTTTCCGAGTTCCTGCCCGTGACTCTGGTTTCACCTCGATGTTCCTCCTCTTCTTCATCTACCGGTGAGTCTCTCTCCGTGGCCCTCGTGAATGCCCTCTTCTCCCATCTGACTGGCCTCTCCGGTGTTCCCCCAGAGGTCGCCGTGGAGCCTCGGATTCGCGCTATCCCCTCGAGGATTACTTCCTGCCTTTTCAGAAACAGAAGAAGAGCATCGAACCGCTTGTCTGGGGTGACTTGGTTTTCGGGTTCGGTTACAAAGGTAATCCAGCCTTCCTGCACGCGATCTGGCAGTTTGCCCTCGATGGCCTTAAGTACAAGTGGGTTCTTCATAGCGCCCACTTCTCCTAAGTCTGTCAGGTCCATGAGGGCTCTTTCCACTGCCTGAATAAGGTCGATCGCTTTCCTCGGCTGGTCTCCTTTTACCGCTGGTATTCTTTCCAATTCCTCAATAATTTGCAGCGCGATGGTTGCCTTGTCTCCAAATCGATTCTCCAAGGCTTTGAATACGTCTTCCGCTGAGCGGTAGCTCGAGAGTTTGAGCTCCTCGAAAACCTTTCGGTCTATGCTCTCGAGGAGGTGGAGTTTCTTCACCTCTGGCGACCCCGATGGGTCTCCCTGCCGCTGCAGGCTTTCCCAATCTTTCCGCCAGCGATGAAAATCTCTCATACACCCGCTGAACACGGGCAGCCTCGTTGGAGGGAGTTTGATCTTGGAGATGGCTCCAGTGCGGTTGCCTCCATATGTGGCGCTCTCCAGCCCTGCCTCCCGGGCTTGTTCCCATGCTTCCCGCTGAGCCTCCAGTAGTTTGGCGCGCTCTTGAGCGGCTATTTCTGCTGCCTTCAACTCAATCACGGCCGCCTTCTGCCTTGCCTCAGCGATCTCTTCTTCGGCCCCCAATTTCACCTTCGCTGTCTCCTTCTCAAACTCGGCCACGCTATCAGCTGACTTCAGTCTTGCCTCAGCGGCTTTCCTTTCCAGCTTGGCAATGGCTTCTTTATTTTCTCTATTTGTCGCTCGATCTTTGGCCTCTTCTTCGGCGAGAACGTCGGCCCTTTTCCTCTCATCTTCGGCGAGAGCGTCGGCCCTTTTCCTCTCATCTTCGGCGAGAGCGTCGGCCCTTTTCCTCTCATCTTCGGCGAGAGCGTCGGCCCTTTTCCTCTCATCTTCGGCGAGAGCGTCGGCCCTTTTCCTCTCATCTTCGGCGAGAGCGTCGGCCCTTTCTCTATTTGTCGCTCGATCTTTGGCCTCTTCTTCGGCGAGAACGTCGGCCCTTTTCCTCTCATCTTCGGCGAGAGCGTCGGTGGCCATTTGCTTTGCTGCGGCGGCCTTGTCGGCCATTTTGTCAGTATTCTCCTTCTCAACTCTTCCAAATTCAGTCACAAACGTTTCCCAAAGTTCATCCCTTTTGTCCTCCAGCTCCTCTAGTGACTTTCTCGTGTTGCACGCCTCAACTACAGGGATCCACTCCCCCCAGCTTGATAGCAGACTTCGCGCTTTGATGATGAGGTTATCTGTGAGTGTGCTTCGTTCTTTACAAACGTCGTGGGTTGCCTCCTCTAGACTGATCCTCTTCGCGCCTTCGTGACTCCTTTCTGCTCGTCTAATTGTGGATGAAAGTTCGACTCCCGCGAACCTTGTCCACATGTTGGCCTTTAAGACGTGACCGACCTGTTCAACCTTCTGAGCTCTCTCCTCAGCGGCATTGGTGATGTCTTGAAGAAGCTGACTGTTACCTGTCTCAGGTTCCTGACTTGCTTTGGCCTTCAAACCTTCCTCATAATTGTCGTCTGCAGAGTTTAGGTCTTTCGCATTTGACAGGAGCGCTATCCACTCGCGTTTCATGTCATCTTCGCCCATCAATGCCACTGACCTGATGATGTGGCGATATCCTCTCTCAAAAGTGACTGCCAACTTTTCCCTTTCGGTCTTTAGTGCCTCCATTCTGCCTGTGACTCAGAACTAACTTGTGTGTACCTGTTTCGTCTTTCTATCTTATATCTTCAGCCCTCTCTGACTCCCTGAGCTGATTTGCGCTGGTCCCTGCACTTCCTTAACTAGTCTTCGGCAGCGGAACCAGGTTCACCGTGGGGTCATCCCAGGGATACTGCTAAAAATAAAATAATAAAGTGGGAGAGGATTTTCCTCCCCCCGACGACTTAATACCCAGGTACACACAAACCTATTTTAATGCAAACAGTCAATAGAGTCACAGAGAAGAGTGCTGGGTGTGGGTAGCTCTCTGGGTAGCTGCTATTAGCTCGCAATTCCTTTCTTGGTGGGTCTTGTAGGTTAGCCTAGCTGGCTGTGGATTCTTGCAGTTGGGTTAACCAGTTGAAGCTAGCCGTGGATTGTTTCACTCCTTGCCTGCCTAGCTAGCTGTAGCTTTGAGTGCTATAAGCTCTACCGCGTGCCTGTGCGCTATTGCGACAACAGGGCTAACGCTAGCTTAGTTGGCTAATGCTCCGCTAGCTAGCAAGTGGCTAGCTAGCTACAGTTGCGGGCGCCACGGCTCCGTTGCCGGCCTAGTTAGCTGTAGCTTTGAGTGCTATAAGCTCTACCGCGTGCCTGCTGCGCTATTGCGACAACAAGGCTAACGCTAGCTTAGTTTGCTAATGCTACGCTGGCTAGCAAGTGGCTAGTTAGCTACGGTCGCGGGCGCCACGGCTCCGTTGCCGGCCTAGTTAGCTGTAGCTTTGAGTGCTATAAGCTCTACCGCGTGCCTGCTGCGCTATTGCGACAACAGGGCTAACGCTAGCTTAGTTTGCTAATGCTACGCTGGCTAGCAAGTGGCTAGTTAGCTACAGTTGCGGGCGCCGCGGCTCCGTTGCCAGCTGGCGGCTGCGTCACTAACCTGACCAGGCTTTAGCTTGCTCTTATCTCCGGTGAATGGATCCTTGTCCTCCCGGAGCTTCTGTTGCGTCCAACCGGGCTTGTATTCCTTAGCTAACTGACGGTCCGTCCTCCTGCGGTCGTCAGCGGGTGTTTTACAATTGTTCAGCTCTCCCTCTAGTTAGCTGAATGGTGAATTTTCTGCTTGCTCCGGCAGTACGGGTGAAATGATGAGATCTGACACAATTCGGTTTGATTTCCTTCTTCCTCTATTAAACAGATTGTAAAACTGAACACAACACATTGATATTAGTACATGTAAATAATTAACAGTGAACAAACTAACAGAAAAGATTTAACAAACTACACAATCATACAGAGCTCAACTTACCAACTCCCATCTCTCTATACAACTGATCTCTCGTTTCCCCTGTCTCTCCGAACACACTCATTAAGCCCGCCCCCATTTCTATCTAACCAATCACTCCACTCATGCATACTTTTAACCAATCACAATCAACAAATAAAAATAACCCCCAAATGAACCCTCCCATGGATTAGCCAAACAAAGACAATGAAGGCTTGTTGCTTTATCCAGTCTGTGACTCTAAAAACTGAGTGAGCCTCAATCTCGCGACTGTAGTAAATCTCAGGCAGACAAATGTTTGAGAAAGTCAGACAGATTGTATCCCATCAACTAACAACCACCAATACCAAAGACACACACACACACACACACTGAACAGATTTGCCTTTATTCATGCTGTGATATCCTGTGTTAGACTACCTGTAGGACCACCCCACGCCAGTAGGGGACCACCATAAGTGTTGGGCTTGAGTTACCTGTTGAATAGGGTACCAGATTAGGCTAGCAAATGACCAGAGTACCACGTTGTTACTTACCGTTGTTGAATAAGTGGTTAATTTGAATCCTGGATGGCATTCCCATTATTCCTAAATTAGGTTACCACACATGCTTTGTTCGTGGCACTTAAATGAGCCGTTGTCATATATATCTCATTCTCAAAACGTCTGATACTCCAAGCTAACTATTAAACACAAGTAGCAGGCTAGCCACTGTTCTTAAATACCACTCTGAGATGTATTTCATGTAAACAAGCTAACTATTATATTATTTGCTCATACAATTATATTGTATTTCATGTAAACAAACGCAAGCGCAGCTTCTAGGCGGGAAAGCACTGCTTTGTTATCAGTCCCACTAGAGAACCTGAAAACGGACAGATCCACGGTTCATCTCTTCAGATCAAACCTCAGCACATATTGGTCTAATTTAGAGCATTCATGTGTATATAACTATTATATTAGTGTAATTTAGAGCATTCATGTGTATATAACTATTATATTATAGTCTAACTTAGAGCATCGTGGACATTTCAGGTGAATGAAACAGCTGCATTACAGATACGGGTCATGTTTCTTACCTGCGCTCATGCGATGTTCACCAACCTCCACGTTTGTAAACTTGTTCTGATCGAGCTGCTCAACTTCCTCACGACCAGGAAGAACTGTTACTACAACAACTTCCGCTTTGGAGGAAACGTCACAATAAAAGCTCACATGTCTATTGAAACGTTGATAGAACATTTGATTAGGAACAGTATAGTAATACTATAGTATAGTATTATAATATAATATATATATATATATATATATTATTATATATACACTACCGTTCAAAAGTTTGGGGTCACTTAGAAATGTCCTTATTTTTTAAAGAAAAACACTTTTTTTTTCTTTCCAATGAAGATAACATTAAATTAATCAGAAATACACTCTATACATTGTTAATGTGGAAAATGAAATTGTCCAGACTTTTGAACGGTATATATATAATATAGTAATATTAGGAACAGTTTAGTAATACTGGGCCTCCCTTTGTAAATGACCCATTTAAAGACAACGTGTCTAAGTTATATTGTAGTTTAGTTTATTTTGTTTATTTGTAAAGGGACAATGCATATTATGTAAATACGCCAGATTTAGCCAGAAGGCTAATTTTCATCCGTAGTCCCTTGCCGTGTATATAGCCTATATACTGTATATATATATATATATATATATATATATATATATATATATTTGGGGGTCTTTGCATTTAATTCGAAATTGTACATTTAGATTTTCAATATGGAGTTTATTAGGTGACTTTTATTTTGACAAGCCGTCTATGTTTTGCGCGGGGCATGTAGCCTATGAAGAGAAACATATTCCGGTGAAACAAATGAATCGATTGAGAAAGGAATTTGAATAAAGATTTTGGTCTTCTAATCCACTAACTCGAGTTATTTGTTATTATTATGTTTGTGTTAAATTGGTTAGGGCTAGCATGCTAACGTTAGCAGTGTCTTGTTAGGTCAGCTGTAACCTAGCAACGGTGTTATAGTAACACTGTAACCTAGCAACGGTGTTATTACAGTTTTTCTCAGTCGCTTTGGTGCATTTCTCACATCACTATTAACATTTGCACAACAGTTAGTGCATTTCTCAAAACAATTACTACAAACTGCAAAACCTAGTTGATAACCTGCAAAAGCGTGTCACTTGCTCAAAATGGATAGTTCATTCCTCAAAAGCAAGTATTCATGTCAATGAAAGTGTCATCAAAATGAAAAGTCCTGACACCATTGTTTATGAACAAGATAGTCAAATGGCTTTGTCATGTTTTCATTATGACAGTTCACTCTGTAAGTGTTTTCCAATGCAAAAAAGTCAGATCTTGGTGACACTACCTGAAAATGCTCAAGACAGTACTATACACTATTTGCACAGCCATTTGAAATGGGTTACACATTACTGTATTTAGTGAGGTAAATGAGTACAAGACACTGAATACGTATGTTTCACATTTTTACTGCATATGCTCTTTGCAATTCTAATTTGTTCACAGCATTGTGCAAAAGAAAAATACTAACTTATTTACAACAAACATAAGAAACAGAGCTGTGCACAACTGTAAACAATATTGCAGTACATATTGGAACTGAATTGGAACATACAACATACACAGAACTGTAAATCATTCATTCACATCCAGACATTCCTGTCTGTCTGGCCACATATTTTCATCGACATCACAGCGAATATCATCCCTGGCAATGCAGCGAGGAAAGTATCTCCTTGAGTGGCGAATCCACCCTCTGCAGGGCTGTGCTGTGATGTCATCACATGCTGCATCCATGGCCGCTAGCAAGGCCATATGGGTATGTGGATGCCGGTCATATACCTTCCACCTCCAGGCAGAGAAAAACTCCTCTATTGGATTCAGGAATGGGGAGTAGGGAGGGAGATATTCCACCAGCATCCTTTCATGTGCTGCAAACCACTGTCTGACCAGATCTGAGTGGTGAAAACGCGCATTATCCCAACAACATACTTGTTCAGATGGTCTCCATTTAGACCCCTCTCATTCTCAGGGATTATGGGGCCCTTTTTGAGGAAACGTCCAAATACACACATTGTAATATTCCCTCCTTGTTGGCCTGGGAATGGTTGCTCTCTGTCCAATGTGATTTCTTCCACGCCTTCTACCTTTTGACAGATTGAAACCCGCCTCATCAACGTATATGAATGTGTGCAGTGGTTCCCTGGCCTCCAGCTCCAGTACACGCTTTATCCCAGAATAGAGAGAGAGAGAAAAACTGTCATCCTCTATAACAGCGCTTTGTATCTCTCTCAACCTTATGGCATTGTTTGCAATCACCATTGCACAAATGGCTTCCTCTTGTTGCCGAGTAAAAAGGGGCCCTTTTCCACCTCTGCGAGGTTGTCTTGCAATCCTATGTGGTACAGAGTAAAATTACAGTAATGTACAGTACACATGAGATATACTGCTTTAACCATATTACTGTAGTGTACAATAACAGTGCTTCCCACTTGTAAAATGCTGCAGTACAGTACCATACTGTAAATATGGCAAATCTTTACTGTAACACTACTTTACACTACAATACAGTAAATATATGCTGCAGTAAAGCTGTAAGTCTAAATGTAAAATGTAAAAAGTGACAAGTGTTCTTGTCCCACTGTAAGCTTCATGTATGACACAATGACAGTAGTGCAGTGCAGATTTAGTGCTGAATAACTGTCCAATATACACACCTGTTGTCCCGACAAAATGTTTGAATATATGAATTTACAGTGGTTCTCCCAACATTTGGCTGCACCCTTCGACCAGCCTCAGCCATTGTGAGGCCGTGATTGACAACATGGTCCACAATTGTAGCCCTAATTTCATCAGGAATCTGCCTATGTACTTGGCCTCTTCTTCCTCTTCCCCTGTTTTGTCCCCTCCCCGCATCCTCACCCCTCTTCCATGATGCTGACCTTCCATTTCTGTGTCACAGTATTGGCAAAATGGTACACACTATGTCCTGCTCGGTTCATATATGCTTGCCAATTGAGGGTTCATGGGATTCAGCTCTGAATGACTGTGGAGAAGTGGCTTATCATTGGTTACAATTAATGCTTCACACACTCCTCATCAGTGAAAGCTGAGGTTCACCCGAGAGAAATTGTTTTTTCAGGAAAAAATGATAAAGAAATGTATAAAATTAGCTTGACAGATTTTGTTCAACATTTTTGTATGTAATGACTCAAGCAATGAAATGAGGACTATTAGTTTTATAGGGAATGACTATTCAGCATTCATAAGTATAGTTCATTTTGACTGACATGACAAGCAAATGATAATGTTATAAAACAGCAGAGAATTGTATGAAAGCAATTGATGCATGTCCAAAAGCATTTGCAATTTGTTGGAAGGAATGAGAAACTGCTACTATGATGTGCACAAATGACTAAATGTTGTGGAGGTTGAACTGTTATGAGAATTTTAATTCTGACCAGAGAAATGCACCAAAGCAATTGAGAAAAACTGCGTTCGTAAATTTGCCGCAGCGCACACTGGGTTCAACGTTATTGTTACGGTCAGATAAGGAACCCAAGCGCAGACACAGACCAGAGACAGATGTAGGAAAATAAAGTATAATTTATTCACGGACTGAGGCAGAGAATGGTCGTAAGGCAAGCGGGGGGAGGTCAGGCAGGAGAAGTAGTCGGCAGGCAGGCAGGGGTCAGGCAGGAGAAGTAGTCGGCAGGCAGGCAGGCAGGGGGAGTAGTCGGCAGACAGGCAGGGGTCTAGGCAGGGGGAGTAGTCGGAAGGCAGGCAGGGGTCTAGGCAGGGGGAGTAGTCGGAAGGCAGGCAGGGGTCTAGGCAGGGGGAGTAGTTGGCAGGCAGGCAGGGGTCTAGGCAGGGGGAGTAGTCGGAAGGCAGGCAGGGGTCTAGGCAGGGGGAGTAGTTGGCAGACAGGCAGGGGTCTAGGCAGGGGGAGTAGTTGGCAGGCAGGCAGGGGTCTAGGCAGGGGGAGTAGTTGGCTGGCAGGCAGGGGTCTAGGCAGGGGGAGTAGTCGGAAGGCAGGCAGGGGTCTAGGCAGGGGGAGTAGTTGGCAGGCAGGGGTCTAGGCAGGGGGAGTAGTTGGCAGACAGGCAGGGGTCTAGGCAGGGGGAGTAGTTGGCTGGCAGGCAGGGGTCTAGGCAGGGGGAGTAGTTGGCTGGCAGGCAGGGGTCTAGGCAGGGAGACAGGTAGCGAGACTGGTAGGGCAGGAGGGCAGGAGGGCAGGCGAGTAGGTAGGAGGACTGGTGGGGCAGGCAGGCAGGCGGGCATGTAGGGCAGGCAGGCGGGTAGGCAGGAGGGCAGGGAGGCAGGAGGGCAGGTAGCGGGACTGGTAGGGCAGGAGTGCAGGAGGGCAGGTAGGGCAGGAGGGCAGGCGAGTAGGTAGGAGGACTGGTGGGGCAAGCAGGCAGGCGGGCATGTAGGACAGGCAGGCAGGTAGGCAGGAGGGCAGGTAGGCAGGAGGGCAGGTAACAGGAGTCAGGCTGAACGGACTGCAGGCACATGGAATAAGGGTTTAGGGTACAAAGCAGACTGACTGAACAGAATTCTAGGTAGGCTGGAAGCGTGACTAACAGTGGAACTGAAGCTACGATCTGGCAACGTAGTGAAGGCTGGACCGGGTCTTTATGCAGGGCTTAATGATGTGGTAATGAGGAACAGCCGGACACCTGCACACCTGACTCCACTCCTGCCAATTAGGGAGAGAGAGGGAGAAAGAGAGGCACGGCCCGCTACCTCGAGGTGGAGGGCGTGACAGTTATAAAGGGACCATGTAATTTGATTGGACAAGAGGCAGTCACGTGGACGCTCCGGTGCTCTCAGAGCGAATTTACGAACGCCCCCTTGGTGTCATGCTTATTGGTGTGCTGTCTATGGATATGGTTTGATCGATTTGATTGATATCTACGGATATTGTTGTTAAATATATTGTTTATGAGCTATGTTGTGCAAACTGTGACAACATGTTTTGTTTTATTTTATTCAGCTCTTACAGTGTGTTAATGAAGAAAAACAACATAACCCATCAGACCAAGAGTCAGTAACCGTCACTCAGCTGGGAGCAGACAGCCTCGGGTCTACGTGGCGTCCATTCCACAAGATGTTGGAAACATCCCTTTGAGATTCTGGTCCGTGATGACATCATAATGACATGATCGCATCATGCAATTCCTGCAGGTTTTTCAGGAGCACTTTCAAGGTGTGAATCTCCCATCCCGCCACATCCCAGAGGGGTTCTATTGGGTTCAGATCCGGTGACTGGGAAGGCCACTGAAGAACACCGAACTCACTGTCATGCAAGCTGCCATGCAAGGCGCCGGCCCGCTCACTGGGAGCAATTTTGGGGTTCAGTGTCTTGCCCAAGGACACTTCGACATGTGGCCAGCCGGGGCTCGAACCGCTGATCTGCCAACCTTGTGATCAATAGACGGCGACTCTACCTCCTGAGACGGCGACTCTGCCTCCTGAGACACAGCCTCTACCTCCTGAGACACAGCCTCTACCTCCTGAGACACAGCCTCTACCTCCACCAGCCTCTACCTCCTGAGACACAGCCTCTACCTCCTGAGACACAGCCTCTACCTCCTGAGATACAGCCTCTACCTCCTGAGCCACAGCCTCTACCTCCTGAGACACAGCCTCTACCTCCTGAGACACAGCCTCTACCCCCTGAGACACAGCCTCTACCTCCTGAGACACAGCCTCTACCTCCTGAGACACAGCCTCTACCTCCTGAGACACAGCCTCTACCCCCTGAGACACAGCCTCTACCTCCTGAGACACAGCCTCTACCTCCTGAGACACAGCCTCTACCTCCTGAGACACAGCCTCTACCCCCTGAGACACAGCCTCTACCTCCTGAGACACAGCCTCTACCTCCTGAGACACAACCTCTACCTCCTGAGACACAGCCTCTACCTCCTGAGACACAGCCTCTACCTCCTGAGCCACAGCCTCTACCTCCTGAGACACAGCCTCTACCTCCTGAGACACAGCCTCTACCTCCTGAGACACAGCCTCTACCTCCTGAGACACAGCCTCTACCTCCTGAGACACAGCCTCTACCTCCTGAGACACAGCCTCTACCTCCTGAGACACAGCCTCTACCTCCTGAGACACAGCCTCTACCTCCTGAGACACAGCCTCTACCTCCTGAGACATAGCCTCTACCTCCTGAGACACAGCCTCTACCTCCTGAGACACAGCCTCTACCTCCTGAGACACAGCCTCTACCTCCTGAGACACAGCCTCTACCTCCTGAGACACAGCCTCTACCTCCTGAGACACAGCCTCTACCTCCTGAGACACAGCCTCTACCTCCTGAGACACAGCCTCTACCTCCTGAGACACAGCCTCTACCTCCTGAGACACAGCCTCTACCTCCTGAGACACAGCCGCCCCACATCCCACAGCCCTGGAGAGACCAGAGGACCAGAGCATCACACAGCAGGAAACACACACTGAAACTGTCTTCATGCACACCACTATTTTATTTCCAACACAGAAACAAGTATGAGTGATTCAGCTACATGACAGCTATATGCCCCCCCCACCAACATACCACACAGCTATATGCCCCCCCACCAACATACCACACAGCTATATGCCCCCCCCACCAACATACCACACAGCTATATGCCCCCCCCCCACCAACATACCACACAGCTATATGCCCCCCCCCCACCAACATACCACACAGCTATATGCCCCCCCCCCACCAACATACCACACAGCTATATGCCCCCCCACCAACATACCACACAGCTATATGCCCCCCCACCAACATACCACACAGCTATATGCCCCCCCCACCAACATACCACACAGCTATATGCCCCCCCCCCACCAACATACCACACAGCTATATGCCCCCCCCACCAACATACCACACAGCTATATGCCCCCCCCACCAACATACCACACAGCTATATGCCCCCCCACCAACATACCACACAGCTATATGCCCCCCCCACCAACATACCACACAGCTATATGCCCCCCCCACAAACATACCACACAGCTATATGCCCCCCCCACAAACATACCACACAGCTATATGCCCCCCCACCAACATACCACACAGCTATATGCCCCCCCCACCAACATACCACACAGCTATATGCCCCCCCCACCAACATACCACACAGCTATATGCCCCCCCCACCAACATACCACACAGCTATATGCCCCCCCCACCAACATACCACACAGCTATATGCCCCCCCCACCAACATACCACACAGCTATATGCCCCCCCCACAAACATACCACACAGCTATATGCCCCCCCACCAACATACCACACAGCTATATGCCCCCCCACCAACATACCACACAGCTATATGCCCCCCCCCCACCAACATACCACACAGCTATATGCCCCCCCCCACCAACATACCACACAGCTATATGCCCCCCCCACCAACATACCACACAGCTATATGCCCCCCCCCACCACCAACATACCACACAGCTATATGCCCCCCCACCAACATACCACACAGCTATATGCCCCCCCCACCAACATACCACACAGCTATATGCCCCCCCACCAACATACCACACAGCTATATGCCCCCCCCACCAACATACCACACAGCTATATGCCCCCCCCACCAACATACCACACAGCTATATGCCCCCCCCCCCCCCAACATACCACACAGCTATATGCCCCCCCCCACCAACATACCACACAGCTATATGCCCCCCCCACCAACATACCACACAGCTATATGCCCCCCCCACCAACATACCACACAGCTATATGCCCCCCCACCAACATACCACACAGCTATATGCCCCCCCACCAACATACCACACAGCTATATGCCCCCCCCCCACCAACATACCACACAGCTATATGCCCCCCCACCAACATACCACACAGCTATATGCCCCCCGCCCCCCACCAACATACCACACAGCTATATGCCCCCCCCACCAACATACCACACAGCTATATGCCCCCCCCCACCAACATACCACACAGCTATATGCCCCCCCCACCAACATACCACACAGCTATATGCCCCCCCACCAACATACCACACAGCTATATGCCCCCCCCACCAACATACCACACAGCTATATGCCCCCCCCACCACCAACATACCACACAGCTATATGCCCCCCCACCAACATACCACACAGCTATATGCCCCCCCCACCAACATACCACACAGCTATATGCCCCCCCCCCACCAACATACCACACAGCTATATGCCCCCCCACCAACATACCACACAGCTATATGCCCCCCCACCAACATACCACACAGCTATATGCCCCCCCCACCAACATACCACACAGCTATATGCCCCCCCCACCACCAACATACCACACAGCTATATGCCCCCCCACCAACATACCACACAGCTATATGCCCCCCCCACCAACATACCACACAGCTATATGCCCCCCCACCAACATACCACACAGCTATATGCCCCCCCCACCAACATACCACACAGCTATATGCCCCCCGCCCCCCACCAACATACCACACAGCTATATGCCCCCCCCACCAACATACCACACAGCTATATGCCCCCCCCCCCACCAACATACCACACAGCTATATGCCCCCCCCCCCACCAACATACCACACAGCTATATGCCCCCCCACCAACATACCACACAGCTATATGCCCCCCCCACCACCAACATACCACACAGCTATATGCCCCTCCCACCAACATACCACACAGCTATATGCCCCCCCACCAACATACCACACAGCTATATGCCCCCCCCACCAACATACCACACAGCTATATGCCCCCCCACCAACATACCACACAGCTATATGCCCCCCCACCAACATACCACACAGCTATATGCCCCCCCCCACCAACATACCACACAGCTATATGCCCCCCCCACCAACATACCACACAGCTATATGCCCCCCCCACCAACATACCACACACTATATGCCCCCCCACCAACATACCACACACTATATGCCCCCCCACCAACATACCACACAGCTATATGCCCCCCCCCACCAACATACCACACAGCTATATGCCCCCCCCACCAACATACCACACAGCTATATGCCCCCCCACCAACATACCACACAGCTATATGCCCCCCCCACCAACATACCACACAGCTATATGCCCCCCCACCAACATACCACACAGCTATATGCCCCCCCCACCAACATACCACACAGCTATATGCCCCCCCCACCAACATACCACACAGCTATATGCCCCCCCCCACCAACATACCACACAGCTATATGCCCCCCCCACCAACATACCACACAGCTATATGCCCCCCCCACCAACATACCACACAGCTATATGCCCCCCCACCAACATACCACACAGCTATATGCCCCCCCCACCAACATACCACACAGCTATATGCCCCCCCCACCAACATACCACACAGCTATATGCCCCCCCCACCAACATACCACACAGCTATATGCCCCCCACCACCAACATACCACACAGCTATATGCCCCCCCCCACCAACATACCACACAGCTATATGCCCCCCACCACCAACATACCACACAGCTATATGCCCCCCCACCAACATACCACACAGCTATATGCCCCCCCCACCAACATACCACACAGCTATATGCCCCCCCCACCAACATACCACACAGCTATATGCCCCCCCACCAACATACCACACAGCTATATGCCCCCCCCCACCAACATACCACACAGCTATATGCCCCCCCACCAACATACCACACAGCTATATGCCCCCCCACCAACATACCACACAGCTATATGCCCCCCCCACCAACATACCACACAGCTATATGCCCCCCCCACCAACATACCACACAGCTATATGCCCCCCCCACCAACATACCACACAGCTATATGCCCCCCCCCCACCAAAATACCACACAGCTATATGCCCCCCCCACCAACATACCACACAGCTATATGCCCCCCCACCAACATACCACACAGCTATATGCCCCCCCCACCAACATACCACACAGCTATATGCCCCCCCCACCAACATACCACACAGCTATATGCCCCCCTCCCCCCCACCAACATACCACACAGCTATATGCCCCCCCCACCAACATACCACACAGCTATATGCCCCCCCCCACCAACATACCACACAGCTATATGCCCCCCCACCACCAACATACCACACAGCTATATGCCCCCCCCACCAACATACCACACAGCTATATGCCCCCCCCACCAACATACCACACAGCTATATGCCCCCCCCCACCAACATACCACACAGCTATATGCCCCCCCCCACCAACATACCACACAGCTATATGCCCCCCCCACCAACATACCACACAGCTATATGCCCCCCCCACCAACATACCACACAGCTATATGCCCCACCACCAACATACCACACAGCTATATGCCCCCCCCACCAACATACCACACAGCTATATGCCCCCCCCACCAACATACCACACAGCTATATGCCCCCCCCACCAACATACCACACAGCTATATGCCCCCCCACCAACATACCACACAGCTATATGCCCCCCCCCCACCAACATACCACACAGCTATATGCCCCCCCCACCAACATACCACACAGCTATATGCCCCCCCCACCAACATACCACACAGCTATATGCCCCCCCCACCAACATACCACACAGCTATATGCCCCCCCCACCAACATACCACACAGCTATATGCCCCCCCACCAACATACCACACAGCTATATGCCCCCCCCCCACCAACATACCACACAGCTATATGCCCCCCCCCACCAACATACCACACAGCTATATGCCCCCCACCACCAACATACCACACAGCTATATGCCCCCCCCACCAACATACCACACAGCTATATGCCCCCCGCCCACCAACATACCACACAGCTATATGCCCCCCCCCCACCAACATACCACA
>NC_137675.1:2472090-2499590 GCF_963989245.1 Nansenia antarctica | reverse complement strand
CTCTCTCTCTGCCTCTGTCTCTCTCTTGCTCTCTCTCTCCCTCTCTCTCTCTCTGGCTCTCTCTCTCTCTCCCTCTCTCTCTCTCTCTCTCTCTCTCTCTCTCCCCCCCTCTCCCTCTCACACACAATCGTGGTTAGTGGTAACAAGTGTGAATTCAAAAATAAACTATCAACTGTCAGTGTGTGGTCGACACTCCTACCCCAGCTACCGACCACTCCATTGTTCTATCTATGTGTTCACTTCAGCTAATACACAACGTTACAACGTTCAACAACACATCCCCAATTCATGTTACCCTACTACACACTACTACACACTTCCCATTAGTAACTCTCCAGACGTCAAAGCAGACAGTCGCCATGGAAGCAGTCTGCCACAAGAAGGTTTTCATATTCAGACAGAAACACAACCCCTAGATGAAACGTGTGTGAGTCTGATGTTGAAACCAGAAGCAGGTCAGAAATAAGAGGACAGGAAACAGGACCTGGTGAACCACAGAGGTGCTGCACACGGACGCTCTCAGCCCTCACCCAGCCCTGGCTCCTCTAATAACTAGAATAAGAATTTATATAACGCTTTTCTAGACACTCAAAGACGCTTTACAAACTGAAAAGATCGAGTAGTAGTAATAAAAAAGAAAGTATAGGGGCCTAATTAAGGTAGTGCTGGGGACACATGGGAAGGGGAGGGGGGGGGGGGGGGGTTAACTGGTCTCAACTCATCTCCCAGCCCTCACCCAGCCCTGGAACTGGGTCACACTGTGGGCCTGACTCTTTATTGGTGCTAAACAGATCACACATTTACTAACTAAACAAGACTCTAGGCTTCTTTATGTATGCAGGGTGCTGAAATGGGAATATCGGCGCACACCACACACAATACGATCAAGGCTGTTCAATCCAAGATTTTTTATCTTCATGTGTGGGGTCTGTCTCAGATAAAACATCTGTTAAGATTTTGAAAATCCTTATGTGTGTACCGGGCTTAAGGCCTTCTTCAAGACCAGGAAGTAAATTGACATGCTGTCAATAAGTAACACCCTACATTAGCACAACAATCTGAGGTCAGAGTTCAATCAGAGTTACTCCAATAGGTGAGTTTGATCGTTCTGCTATCGTGGTGTTATGCCTGAGTGATGATGATATCTGGGATGTGTTGCTCTGTTCTGTCAGTTGATAAAAAGTAAACGCACGTTGAGTTGATGCCACGACTGTGTGGTGTGTTAAATACTACAAACACAACACTGGGAACTCTTTGGCGGTTTGTGTAGTCCATTAAATCTAAGACTACAATTCCCATGATGCCTAACCACTAGGTGAAACGTTTGACACAGGTGTTGTGCATTTGGCTAAATCAAGTGATGTTGTTGTTTGAACCCTTAAAACCACTGCATTCACTTGTCTGCTTTATGCCTGAAGAAGGTCTATGGCTGAAAGCTCGCAATAAACTAAGTTTCTTTGCGCAGTGTTTGAGTGTGCGGATGCTGTTATTTTGCATGTGGTTGATGGGTTAAAAGATATGAAGGTAAGCTGGAGGTCTGCTCACACAGATTATCTTCTCTGTAAACCTGAGGTCACATCACAGGAGGAACAAGGTTCAAACTCAAGACAGAAACACTGAGAGTGTTATCATGACTCATCAGACCGTAGGACAAACAGGTCCAGCATCCAGCAGATAAACTAGAATCCGACAGAAATTATATATTATACTTTTTCTATTAGAGTTCTCTGTCCAATGCCTGCAGAGATGCTACTGGACGCTAGATGGCGCACTACGCCTGGTTGAATTGACAACCAGATGGATTTTTCTCAGTCAGTCAGTGTGTTTGGTCAGGTAGGCCAGGGGAGGCTGGTGGAGGTAGGAAATGGAGGATGGGCTCGTTGGAATGCAAGAAACGGAATGAGGAATGGAATCAAACAGGTGTATTTAACTCCGTTCCATGCATTACAATGAGCCTGTCCTCCGATCTCTACCTCCACCAGCCTCTCCTGATGCACACTACTGTACAACACCTCCAAATGACCACACAGGAAAGCAGTCCCTATATGTTCTAAACTCAACTGAAAAAAGCATTATTATTAACAAAATAGGACTGAAAAACACACCTGATTCACTGTTCTAGAACCTGACTCACTGTTCCAGAACCTGACTCACTGTTCTAGAACCTGATTCACTGTTCTAGAACCTGATTCACTGTTCTAGAACCTGACTCACTGTTCTAGAACCTGATTCACTGTTGCAGAACCTGATTCACTGTTCTAGAATCTGACTCACTGTTCCAGAACCCGATTCACTGTTCTAGAACCTGACTCACTGTTCCAGAACCTGACTCACTGTTCCAGAACCTGATTCACTGTTCCAGAACCTGATTCACTGTTCCAGAACCTGATTCACTGTTCCAGAACCTGACTCACTGTTCTAGAACCTGATTCACTGTTCTAGAACCTGATTCACTGTTCTAGAACCTGATTCACTGTTCTAGAACCTGACTCACTCATCCAGAACCTGACTCACTGTTCTAGAACCTGACTCACTGTTCCAGAACCTGACTCACGGTTCCAGAACCTGATTCACTGTTCGAGAACCTGATTCACTGTTCTAGAACCTGACTCACTGGTCTCCAGAGGCCCCGCCTCCTCCCAGACCTGGATCATGTGTTTGAGCCTTGAGCAGATTATCTTATTGTTTGTAGCCCAATCACGAATGATCCCAGTATTGTAGCTTCAGACGGACAAGTTGGTTGTAGTGCTTGCTGCAGCCCACGATATGTTATTGCTCATATATATTTATTTTAATCATGTTATTTTACCAACTGTTAAGACAACAATATAGTAAGCTAGTTACTTGAGCTAGCTAAAGATGTTGGCCCCCCCAAATCATTTTACAACGTGTTGTAATTATGTTACGATATTTCTGTCGAGTGAGTGAACTGAACCACCATGGTGCCACCCCGAGAAGTGAACCGGGAGTAGACTCAATGAACAGGGAGTTCAACATGCGTCAAATGCTTAAATTCACTCCGAGCAGTGTCGACATCGATGGGGGTCTCCAATCGACTCCATTCAAAGTGATTTACGATCCCGCCCCTCTCCCCTGTCCGGACACATTTACATTTTCACCGTAAGCCCGGTAAAGCGACGTTATTAACCCGCAAAGAGTGTGCCCCGGGCACCGTATTTGTCCGTGAATAACACCGGCTAGGAAGGTGGTAAAAACACAATACTACTTTGCTAACTCCACCATCGCTATACGGTCATTTTGAGCCAACCCACTGGCACCCCGGGTGCTAGTATACCATTCCGAACACAGCCATGGAGTTTATGATATGGCAATTATTTAAACTGGTCAGAAGTGTTTGTCTTGTCAACCTGTAGGGGGCAACATTAGTCACGTACAGTGTCTAGAGTTGGACTATAGGAGGCAGAACATTAGAATTAGAAGATCAAGAAATTATAAATTAGAAGATTTATGAGATCTGAAGAGAAACCAGAGTGTACTATACACTGCAACGTTTGCAGGAAAAGTGCTATACAAATAAAGGTTTATTATTATTATTATTATTATTATTATTATTATGACTAACTTCTACAGAGTTAGACTTAAGAATGGATCCCAGAGTAACCATATAGTCAGACAGACGCCATCTGCTGGACTGTTGCTAGAACAGCACCTTTATTGAGAAGAATGAAGCAATAATGAGGCCATGAATGGCGTCGACGAGCAAATAAAGCAATTAAAATTGTAGAATGAGAAGTTTAATTTGTATGTTTCTTCCAGTTCCACTCCAGTGTTGTTAACCCAAACCCGAACATGACGGGCCGAGCCAGAGCAATACAGAGGGGTCGTGCACGCCGTCAAGAGACTGGGCCACCAGGGGCGCTGTCGGTGAGTTCATTAAGAATCCTTATACACATGACACATCAATTACCAACATATTGTAGGAATTAATTCTGCCCACAGGATTTCGCCGTTACGCATGGCTGTACCAACATGGCTGTATGAATTGAGGCTACTGTAGGGTCTTGATGGTCAAATCTTATGTAAATGTATAAATTAAAATGTGTGATGTGAGAACCCCTGATCTTGGAGAGAGCAACAGCAAGACACAATAATTTGGGCAAGGGTGATCACAAAATGTCAGAGGTTTTCCGGTATGAATTTTATCGGTATGATTTTATAAATTGTGTAGTGTATCCTCGATATAAATATAATAGGATGAGAATGGATCAGGCTAAATAATCCTATGATGGCATCTCTGCCAGAAGACAACAAATGTAATGCTGAATTTATAAGGTCACTATTGTATTCTGTCACTGTAATAGTTTTTAGGCATATCATTAATTCAGTTCTGACTGTATTTGAATGCTCTTGCACTGCTAATTGAGTGGTTAAGATTACTTCACTTACCTTTATGAGTTTTCACAGTAATTTTGTGGAGTGTTGTTGATATGAAACATGAGTTATTATAGGAACTGGTAAGGGCTTTCAATAAAGTATTTTTGATTACATTTGAATGTTTTTTCTTAAAGGCTCCCCCTCAGGAGGAAGCACGGCCAGTTCACTCCACTTCTGATGGTCAACTTGTGGGTCGTGGAAGACAGAAAATTGCCCCGGGACCTGTGTCCTCAGAAGGTGCAGTGTTCTATGGTCATTTAAAGTAGCTAATGCATATTAGGGGTGCAACGGTTCTCTGTTTATATTGAACTGTATGGTTCGTCATCCACGGTTCAATATGCACCAGTGAATTTTCGGTGTATGATGCGTTCCGTTGAGTCAGAGGTCGAGTTTGTCTGGAACGCAGTTGCTTCTGTAACTTGTTCAAATGTTTGTTCATGGCGAGCGGATTTGAGAGTTGAGGGAACGAAAACAGTGAACAGAAACGTTACTGCAAGCATTGATTAATCATGTCTTTCTGCGCATATGGTCTACCTGTCAAGCCTAAAGTGCACTTTTACTTTTAATTCTTCCTCTCCTATACCAGTAGTCAAGCCTAACATTTTACATTTGAAATGTGTTCAATCAATGTGTTTAATGTGAAATGAGAGTGAGTGAAACTGCATTATTTCTCTGCCCTTTGTTTCCACAGATCGTCTTAAGATATCTGCAGGCTTTCAGCAGGTGAAGATCGGAAAGAGGGGTGGACGCCGCGGTGATTTCCATGATGTAGGAATCAACACCAGGCAGGCCATGGAGCATGTCAAGGAATCCAAGACTGGTGTGTTAGCCAGCCATTACATGGTTACAATTATAGTATAGTTTTAGAATAATGAACAACATGATACATCCATGTATGAAATCCTCATCAAACCCATTGCAGAAGAATGTCATTGTTAGGGTTGGGTATCGTTTGGGTTTTATCCGGTACCGGTACCTAACCGATACTTTAAAAACGGTACCGGTACCGAAACGGTACTTAATTCGGTACTTTAGATTTTTAAAAATGACATATATATTAATTTAATTAATTAATTTTGCCATTTAGCAGACGCTTTTATCCAAAGCGACTTACAATTATGAATTACAGGGACATTCCCCCTGGAGTAACTGAGGGCCTAGTGCCTTACCCAAGGGCACACTAGTAGTGGTGTGGCTTCAGGCGGGATTTGAACTCACAACCTTCCGATCCCAAGTCCAACTCACTATCCACTAGACCAGCGTTTCTCAACCGGGGTGCCGCGGCACACTGGGGCGCCGCCTGGCGTCTTCAGGGGTGCCGTCAAATAATTCTATATTCTGATGTTCATATGAATGAATGAATAAATCTATAAATAAATAAATGCAATACATCATCAAAATCTGTCTCGCGCGCCCCTTTCCCATGTCACAATGTCAATACCGGGTTCAGCGTAAGGTCAGTGTGTCTGCAATTAGCCTGCATTGTTTTTTCATTTACCGCGCACATTTTCTTACCAAGACATTTTCGAGAGCAATGAACAAGCAAACAAGCAGAATCATGGAACATGACAAACTGACAACAGATCATCCATCACAAGCTAGCAAGGATGCTGAATATTTTGTTCGGATGAAAAGTCACCATAGCCGTCCAGAACAGGTAATGATGAAGTGCGCCAAAGTTTCTGATAAAGCGTTGGAGGCTAGTTACCTCGTAGCCGAAATTATTGCTAAGGCGAAGAAGCCACACACTATAGCCGAGTCCGTTCTATATGGATGATCGGTGACATTATTCTGTCGTCCGACTTCGGAAGCTAAGCAGGGTTGGAAAGTTCGGGAAATAACGCACGGTTTCGTTTTCATGCAATGAATTTAATACATCCAGACAAGGATGCGCGCAGCGGGAGAGAGAGACGCATTTTCTGGCTTAATAACTCTGCATCCCCGGTGTTTACGTTGAATGGACTGGATAGGTGTTTCCAATCAAATGTGGGAATATGAAAATGAATGTGTTCCATAAATTCCCGCGTTTGTTCGGTCACTGTGTCATGTTTATACAGCACGGTTACGTGCCTGATGCCTTTGATGCACACTTGCCTTTTTCACTCCCTCCTCTCTCTCTCAATAATAATAATAATACAACTTTTATTTGTATCAATAGCCGCTGAGTGTGTGTGTGTGTGTGTGTGTGTGTGTGTGTGTGTGTGTGTGTGTGTGTGTGTGTGTGTGTGTGTGTGTGTGGTGTGTATGGGGCTGTCTGGGTGATGCAGTGTCGTTTTTGAATAGCTATATTTTAGACTGGGGTGCCTTGAGATTTTATCGACTTTTGAAGGGTGCCGTGACTGAAAAAAGGTTGAGAAACGCTGCACTAGACCACCACCCTACATATATATATATATAATAATAACACGGTCGACAACATTAAACAGCTTTTCACTTTTTTATTGCTGAGGCACAATATATATTGTTAAATACACACTCAAATTAAAATAAATGGAAATAAAACTCCTGCTGACTGAGGCACAATATACATATATATAATATTACAGTTAAATATACACTCAAATAAAAATAAATAAAAATAAAACTCCCACCTCAGCAATTCTTTTGCAAAAAGATGAGCATATTTGCCTTCTCTGGCAAAATACGACACCTCTCTTGACTAATTGCATGACCTGCACATGAGAAAACCCTCTCAGATGGTGTGGATGAGGCTTGTACGCACATGTATTTATCTGAAAGCTTAGACAGTATGGGGAGGCTGTCCCGCTTACCCCACCACCAGACTACAGGGTCTTGACCTGATGGGATTGAAGACAAACTTGTGTACAGTTCAATTTCTTTCTGGACCACTTCAGTGATGGGGAGGGCACTATTACTGGTCCCTGTTTCCTGAAGAAGCTCTAGGTCCTCATCCTCAAACAGCTCCTCTAGGGCTGACTTTTTGGCACGCTTCTTGTGCTGAAAAATACATAAAAGTAGTGTTTAGACAAACATACTTAAAAAATTGCATTCGTTCATTTGAGGTATTCCATGATTATTTATGAACTTACATGTTCCTCTGCCTTGTCCTCATCTGAATCTTCTTCCCCTGGCCCTGTGCCCGCCATTGGAAGCTGTAGGCACAATTCTGCACATAAATAGCAATACTTCATCATAGAAACGGTATTATAGGACACATAGTAAACAAGGATGAGGATAAAATACCTGTTCTGTTGCACTGGCACTGGCAACTGCTGCTTTCTTCAACCTCTCCCAGACATCAGCATATTTAAATCTGCCTTTGAAGCGAGGGTCCATCGAAGTGGCCTCCTGGAGAAAGTTCTGAATATCTGGATTCTGTAAATGAACATGACAAACTGTTTAGTGTCTAACAGTGAAATGATGTGGTTTGCCCTCTTGTAAGCATAGGCTATGCTTGGAAATGGAAAATACCTGGTATCGCTTTTTCAGATCTCCCCAGACCGCCTCTTTCACAGCACAGGTGAACTGAGTGTCGTCTCCTTCAATCACCCTGAAATGCTTCTCCAGCTTGTTCAGGATGGGGAGAATTTCGCCACATGTGGGGGACCTCTCACTGGATACGCAGAGGGTTGAGGTGTACAGCAACTTCATGACGTTCACAAACTCCTCTGCTTTCTGGAAGTCATTGTCTGTGAGCCTTTCCAGCCTGGGTGAAAAAAGAAGATAAAATAAAGAATAAAAAATATCAACAAATTTGTTTAACAACTGATCTTTTCAAGGTCCACTTCTCCATACTCCATCACACAGGTATAATGTGCAGTGAAATGTTATTGCTAGCTCATAAAGTGTGCTTAAGTAAAATACACCCATCTTGTCCATCACCTGTCTTTCTCCATTGGCTTTCTGAGTCGCTGGTCCAGTGAAGCTGCCTGGATGGCTGGGTACTGCTCCAGAAACCGCTCTACCATCAGGAACAGGGAGTTCCACCGTGTTCTGACATCCAGAATCATGTTGTGTTCTGGCAGGTCTGAAACACATTTTGAATTACAATCTACATTGCTGAAGATGTTTGAAACAAACATAACCTTTTGAGATTTATAGGCGCTACTTACTCAGAAGTCGCTGCTTCTCCCGCAGGACAGGTTTGGACAGGGTGGACCGCTTCAGCCACACCACAACTGTGCGCAGTCTGGCACACCACCGTGTAACTGCACTGATGGAGTAAACCTTCTGGGCTGCAAGGTTTAGGGTATGGGCGAAGCACCCCACTTTTAATAAGGGCAGATTTTTCAATGCAACATCCATGTTGCTGGCATTGTCTACTGTGGCGGCTACAGCTTTTTTGTTTAACTTAAATTCAGCCAGAATGCCATGTATTTCTTCTGCCACCACCAGGCCTGTCTGTGACTCATACACAGCTTTGGTGTTAAGCACCTTCTGCTTAATGTGGCCATGAATCGAGTAGTGCACAGTAACCGTTAAATAGTGGTCCTGTGCCACACTCGTCCACCCATCACAGGTAATAGCAACCACATTTATGTGTGCTAATTCCTTAATGAGGTTTTCTTTTTCTACAGAGTACCATGCAGGAATAAGGGTATTGGACAGAGCATCCCTGGATGGCGGTTTGTAGCGAGGATTGAGGGCGGTGGTCATCTCTCTGTAAACATATTTGAGGATATTTATTATTAGTCATTTTGACTTTTGTTTTGTTTTTGACATAATTGTCTAATGGCACAGATTTATAAACATAAAGTAAACAAATATTGTTTTCACGTCACTTTACCTGAAACAGGGAGATTCCACAGTGGAAAAGGAATGCAGTCCCTTGACCACAAACCTGGTAACAGCCCTGTGAATTTCCTCCACCTTGTCATTGGTCAAAGTTCCCTTCTTTGCCAAGGTGAATGGGGTCTCTGATGCTGTAGCTGGAGAGCCAACAATATAAACATAGGTTAAATAATGTTACTGTAGCTAAATATTTGCTGCTGCCTGTCTTGGATAGGACCCTCTTGAATGCTGTACCACATAACGACACCTGGGGTCGCTTGGGTGCGGATCAGACGGTCTGCCTGACCTCCACACACCCCTCACCCTACTCCCCCAGTCCAGCTAACACCATCCATCCTGGGCCTACCTACCTGCATGTTTAATCTCTCAATCCCCCGTCCCTTTCCTGGTTAAATAAAACAAAACAAGAAATCATTTAATAGAGGGCGAATGTCCACTGTCCCCCTCTTTAAATAAATAAACGGAAACATTATTACTAACCTGAGGAAATGCTGTCATCATCATCCTCAATGGGAATGGCGATCTCCGCCTCCATCTCTCCGGAGGTGCTTGCTGCTGCTGAGGTGCTTGCCGCCGAAGGGCGGGTGAACTTGCGCAAGCTGTCAAACACGGAGCACCCTTCTACCCTTAAATGTATCGCATGCGTTGTCAGGTGTTTCATCAAGTTCGATGTGTTGCCTGCTTTACACGCGAATGATTTAAAACATTTTGAGCACTTCGCGTTGTTTTCATCGAGTCGGGTGAAATGCAGCCACACTTTAGAACGCTTCATTGCGGTCTTCGGCATTCTCGGTGACCTCGTAGCTAGGCTAGCTAGCGAAATTCGATAATATTATTATGATTATGATGATGATAATCATAATAATAATACAATAATACAATCACTAACTATATTACTACACTTACTATAAACTCACTCTTCTTAAGTTCTCAACACAACTGCTCACCTCACTACCACGACACGCACTGATTGGAAATTTAACAGGCGATGTCACGTCACGACTCAAGTCACGTGTGGTTGACTGTTGCATGACACAAAAAAAAAAAATAGAAAAGTACCGAAATGAGGTACCGAAATCTCCTTTGCGATTCGGTACGGGTACATACCGAATGTAAAGTAACCGGTACCTACCGGTACCGCTTTTCGGTACCCAACCCTAGTCATTGTTCTGTTTTCTGTAATATAATGCTGTCATCTGTGATATGTCTTCAGGGTCCTCTGGCTCTCCTATTCAACTGAAAGCCAACTTCTTCCGCATCCTTTCCCGCCCTCAGTGGGTGCTTTACCAGTACCATGTGGACTACAAGCCCCCCATAGAGTCCCGCCGCATGCGTTCTGCCCTCTTGTACAGGGCTTAAAGTTCTCCGGCACGGTGCCGGATTTCCGGCGCCGGGGAATTTTGAGCAATAAAATAAAATAAAATCACATGCTATTTCTTTACATCGTAATTTAAAGAGTCATCTTCAGCAAAGAGACAGTTCCGCCTACCAATGGTATCACATTGCTCAAGCCAACCAACGACTTCTAGCCAATCGGAGGCAGAGTAGTGGGGCGGGCCTTAAGAAGTTTGAATGAGTGTAATGTTAGCTTGTAGAGACGTTCGCTTTTAGCAGCCCGCTATCTCGCTAACTTTAGTAAGAGTCTATTAAAATGGAAGCCAAGTTTGCACTCGGTGGATTTCTGTCATTTCTAACTGCAATTGCGGCACTGCGCCCATGTGGTGGCAGGGGCGCTATTTAACCTTAACCCTGGTGGCGCTGTGCTGCAAATAAGCTTAGCTTTGGTGTTTGCTAGCGAAGACAAAACAAGGAACCAGCCAGCAACATGTTGAGCCCTGGACTTGCGCACTCGTCACTTTGTCAACTGTCAGAATAGTCTTTTAGGTCGAAACGTTATTTCATATCAAAAATCCTGAAAGTCACATTAGTTGGCTTGCTGTTTCATTATCCAGAAGTTGAGTCTATACCGGCATTAGTCAGTGCTCCTTTTAATGTATTATTTGCAAAATGATCAGTTTTGAAGTCTGTCAGGGGTTTCAATTGCTGAAAAGTTGTATTAATCAGACAGTCAACAATAGGTTTTGGACTGACATGGTACTACTGTCATTAACAAGGACTAACCAACTTTCTCCGTCATAACCTCATTTTGTGGCAGAAAAACCCTGAGTAGACGTTTTTGATGACGCGATCAAACAGTGCAACGCTGTTCTTATTTATTTATTTATGTTCAGTTATTGTGCTTTGTTGGTATAGCCTAATGTCTGCTGGAGTGTTCAATAAAAGTGATCAATAGTGAAATGAAAAACTGCCGGTACGCATTCGATATTCTGACAAACGTTTCCTTAAATTCAGCTTCGGACAAGAAATTTCAATTGTGTGCATCCCTAATTTAAATGACACAGTTCTATCAAGGATGGAATATTACAGTTTTCATTACAGGTATCCTAACACTCTGAACACTTCATGTTCCCACAGCGTGTGCAGACTCTGGACAGAAGACTCACTCTTGTCTTCAATGTGGGAAGACTTGCAGTCGCGCAGCACACCTAAAGGCACACCAGAGAATACACACAGGAGAGAAACCATATCACTGCTCCCAGTGTGGGAGGAGTTTCAGTGAGGCAGGAAACCTAAAGAAACACCAGAGAATACACACAGGAGAGAAGCCATATCCCTGCTCCCAGTGTGGGAGGAGTTTCAGTGAGGCAGGAAACCTAAAGACACACCAGAGAGTACACACAGGAGAGAAGCCATTCTGCTGCTCCCAGTGTGGGCGGAGTTTCAGTGAGGCAGCAAACCTAAAGACACACCAGAGAATACACACACTAGGTAACACGACTGCTCCCAGTGTGGGAGGAGTTTAAAGGAGGCAGGAGCCCTAAAGAAGAAGGGGGGGGGGGGGGGGGTCTGCTGGCTCCACCATCATCATAACATTAACCCTGGCCCTAGCCCTAACCCTAGCCCTAACTCTAACCCTAGCGCTAACCCTGGCCCTAACCCTGGCCCTAACCCTGGCCCTAGCCCTAACTCTAACCCTGGCCCTGGCCCTAACCTTGGCCCTAACCCTAGCCCTAACTCTAACCCTAGCCCTAACTCTAACCCTAGCCCTAACCCTGGCCCTAACTCTAACCCTGGCCCTAACCCTGGCCCTAACCCTGGCCCTAGCTGCCCAGAGACCTGGGGAGTCTGCAGGCCAGCCCTTCCCACAGCCATGGAGGACAGTCTTCATTTCGTCAAAGCAAACCTTCCCAGAGACACCTAGCAGCACTCTGATGCCCCCCAGCATTTCCTCAGGGGTCCCCAAGACATGGGGTCCCCAAGTCATGGATGAGCAAACTCCCAGAAGTGTCATCTCCTCCCCGGACCCCTTTGCTCTGCCTCTACGCTCCTGTAAATCCAAGTCTTCTGTCCCCCGTACCCCCCCCCCCCCCCTCTCCTGGATATGTGTAAGGTGAAGCAGTGATGGAGAGTAGAATAAGGGTCAGACACAGAGACTTTGTCTACAAACAAATAAACTGTATATATTTTCAAAACCCGGCTCTGTTTACAGCCTTTGGTCGGTGTGTGGCATGTATTGTTTTTTTAATAATTTGTGTGTATATTACGACAAAAACATGTTGAACCGGTTTAGTTTGATCTGCATCCCAATCCCCAGCATAGATAGTCTGAAACAGAGATAACCACACCCTGAAATGCTCTGTTTGAGCCTCACTAAAAGGCATGCTGCATTGACTGGAATCAGAATCTCTCCCGTTGAGAAAAATGTGTTTGTTTCGTTCTAGTTTTAGATCCTATATCCCTGTTCTGCATTTATTTTACTCTTATGTGCTTGACTGTTTTGAAATGGTTTGGTTTGATGCAGCGATGTATAAGCCTTGTTTTTCTGGTTTAGGACTATTAAATGATGTTATGAACATGGTTTTCATGCAGTCATTAAAAAGCTTATTTTTACTTTCTCCTGGTGTTTTGTGTCATTTTGTATACGAGAGTTCCTCTGAATAATATTATACCCTTATATATTATACAGTATATACTATATATGAACACTTTATTAGGTGCACTATACTAACACTGGGGCCTCCCTTTGCTCTCAAAACAATCTCAGTTCTTTGTGGCATTCATTCCAATTGTTGGAAACATTCCTTTGGATTCTGGCCCATGATGACATGATTGCATCACACAATTCCTGCATTTTTTTCAGGTGGATTTTAAAGCTGTGAATGTTCTACCACATCCCAAAGGTTTTCTGTGTTTTCTGCATGCTGCATTATCATATTGGAAGTAGCCATTAGAAGATGGGTCCTTATGCACATGGTCAGAAACAATACTCTAATAGGCAGTGGCCTTCAAGCGATGGCTGATTGGTATTAACGGGCCCAAAGTGTGCCCCAAAAAAAACTAGAACTTGGAATGGACTTTATTTGTCATTGCTACAGTACAGGTACCAAACAACGAAATGTAGGAACTTTACACCAGCTTGGACTGTTGACACAAAGCAGGTTGGGTACATGGATGACAGGTGTTACTAATAAAGTGTTCAGTGAGTGTATATCTCCACTGCCTCCCATTGAAGTGCCCTTTTCTAAGGAAGACAAAAAGGTAGGCTATACACCCAAGTATACAGCAAGAGATATATGGTTAATGAACATCTTATAGTTTTTTGTATTTTTATCTAGGCTGTTGGATGTGTTATGGATTTGGCCATTTCGCGCAGTGTAAATAGTGTTCATCTTGTTCGCAGGCTTGCTAACTGGGTAATCCTATGTGGTTTAGCTTTATCAGATAAGATTAGATTCAACGTTATTGTCATTAGGCCTGTAACAATTATGAAATAAGCAATTATGATTTGTACTTGATTAGTTGAATCAGGTGTGCTGGTGGTGGAATAGATCAAATATGTGGAGTGGCTGGGGGTCCCCGAGGAGAGGTTAGAGAACCACTGATCTAGACCCTCTATAATGCTTTTATGTGGCAACACCTAGGGAGTGGGAAGAAAGAACAGCCTACAGCACTCTGTTCAACCTACACAGTGTAGTTCATTTAATTCACCAATGTCGCCATCTAGTGGCCTAAACTAAGAATGTGATCAGCAAAGCTGAACACTTCATAGTATATTCATTTAGCTGACGCTTTTATCCAAAACGACATGTGATAATAATGATAACTATGGAGCTATTTTAGTGCCATCAGAAATTGAATTGTATTTGACAGATTGAATTGAATATGAGCACAAACTGAATTGTATTTGACAAATTGAATTGTATTCAATTCAGTTTTCATTATTTTAATTCAGTTTTCAAATTCAGTTTCTCTAAATACAATTCGGTTTTTCTCAAAATACAATTCAGTTCTCAAAATACAATTTGGTTTTTCTCAAAATACAATTCAGTTCTCAAAATACAATTCAGTTTTTCTCAAAATACAATTCAGTTTTAGAGGCACTCATCCGGGGACTCTGGGCTAGGTAGAATTATAGAGCACCGATTCACCGATAACTCCCATTCATAAGAACAATTGCGAGTCATCTCCCTGTCATCAGAACGATCACGTCCCTGTTGGGTGCTAGAAGTGTAGAAGTTTGACTGGCAGTCAATGGAAATGTGTGGTCTTTGCTACTTTAATCCGATAAAATAAGAAAACTGTATCGCTTTTTAGATATTAGGATCTCAAATCCGATGGCCAGTCAGGCAAACAATTATATAGTGTCGTTGCCGATCAATAATCGACGTCGTTATATGGAGAACATTTATGAAATAGGCAATGAATGAGTTTACTTTGATTGTTTGTTTATTGCCTTGATCACCGTATTGAGAAGTCATGGTTATGGGGGGTGATAGGCTGCGCATCTTGCATGGCGGTAGTGGAGAGAGAGGGGAGCGATGTATTTTTGTTGACCGCATTATACGCATATTCTATATGCATTGTTTGTTATTTTTCTGGTTTTGATCGCTTATGGATTATTTTTGTACGTCGTCAAGTTTGATTGTTCTATTCAATAAATGCTCTAAAACGTACTTTTCATCTCAGCGGATTGTTTGGCGCGTCATACAATTACCAGCCCAGACCCTGCTTTCGTCTCTCAGCTACTTTTTACTTTTGGCTCTATCTATCTATGGCTCTATCTATCTCGCTACAGGTGTCATATAACCATAACCCATATCCTGTCATATAATTTATATGATATAAAAGTACCTTATTGAATCTCCAGGTAATGTATTTCTGACATCGTTAAGATACTTTATTTTTCTGTTTTGGTAGTCTGTCCAATGTGACACTTGCCCTCCTCCACCGGCCCTATAGTTTTGGATCTAGCTTGCTGTACATTATTTTGATAATAAATCGTAGCTAGCTAGCTATAACATCTTCATATATATATATATATATATATATATATATATATATATATATATATATATATGCACACACACACACATACATATACTACCATACAGGCTAAATACTGATCACTTGGCAAATGAATCATCTATTAAAGTAGCAAAGATCACACATTTGCATTGACCGCCAGTCAAACTTCTACCACTTCCTGAGTAAATCCAACGTTCCTACGCTGAGATTCGACCGTTTTAACTTGCGCCCCCCATAATAATACTAATACCAGTGTTTCCCCTACCATTGCCTTGGGGGGGCGGGCCGTTGGTAACGTTAGTCCGGCAGTAGTCTCGCATAGCCAGACCTATCTCCACACTTCGTTTCGCACTGTGCCGCGCTGGAGAATAATACAAGATTGTGCGCGAGACGAGTGTGTGCGCGAGACGAGTGTGCGCGAGACGCGAGAGAGTTTTTGCCGGGTGAGAGTCTGCAGATGAAAGTAAGCAAGTTGAAACGTTAGCAAATACACTTGCTGAGTGTTCTGACAGAGAACGTTGGTTAAAATTGGTCGTTATTATCGTGACTAGAAAGTGTCTGACTGTAATTCCATGGTGTAAATAGTCAAAGAACTAGCAAGCTAGCTAGCTAGCTCAGAGGTGATGAGATGAGCTAGTCTGCTGCACACTTGTCAGCTAACTGGATGCACTTGACTTTATTATTTTAGTTAAAGTAGATATACAATCTTTCTTATTCTGCTAGAATTGGGCTTCATGGTAATACCATAATGGCATATTTACAGTACATGGACAGTGGATTGAAGCATTGGAAATGTCTGTTTTTTTTATAGTTGGACATGATCTTTTTTCAGGTGAGAGTAATGTCAAAATGACATTATCTGACTGCATTGCCCACAGCAATCCAAAAGCTATTATAATTATGTTATAAATTGATATGGATCAATTTATACCTCTTATTAGATTAGAAATACTCTGGTTGTTAGAGGAGGGTAGGGAGGGAGAGAAGGAGAGAGAGCAGGATGGTGTCGGCACACCAGAGAGAGAGACAGCAAGAACCAGGTGAGAAAGTGGACAGGTAGTCAAGACCACATAAGTAAGTAGCCTTGAGAACCGATGGTTCTGGAGCCTAACGGCCCATAGGGCAGGAGCCTATCTCCTGTTTCCGTAGCGTGAGGCGGCTTGATGTACAAGTACACCCCCTGGACATGACGCTGGTATGTCGCAGGGTCCATGCCACCCCAATTCTTCCAATAATAATAAGTATTGTGTAGCTGCAGTGCTGTAATATAATAATAATAATAATAATAATAATAATAATAAGTATTGTGTAGCTGCAGTGCTGTAATATAATAATAATAATAATAATAATAATAATAATAATAAGTATTGTGTAGCTGCAGTGCTGTAATATAATAATAATAATAATAATAATAATAATAATAATAATAATAATAATAAGTATTGTGTAGCTGCAGTGCTGTAATATAATAATAATAATAATAATAATAATAATAATAATAATAATAATAAGTATTGTGTAGCTGCAGTGCTGTAATATAATAATAATAATGTCGACGAATGTTTGTTTTTGCTGCTGCAGCTCGACAGCGCTAGAATCTTAAAAACTGCTATCTATACCAAACTCTATTGAGAAAGCATTTCTTGTAAATAAATAGCTTTCCTATCCTATATAACATCGGGACCTCGTTCCGCCGAATCCGACGCCGGGAGGCTGAGTCGGGATTACCAGCGTTATTAGTTAGCTACCGCGGCTAACCAGCTAGCCACCTTTACACTTTTTAAACGGACTTTTTTCTATCGGGATACCTCCCCGAACTACCCCCACTAGACCACCACTACCCCTACTAGACCACCACTACCCCTCTACTAGACCACCACTACCCCTACTAGACCAACACTACCCCTACTAGACCACTACTACCCCTACTAGACCACCACTACCCCTACTAGACCACCACTACCCCTACTAGACCACCACTACCCCTCTACTAGACCACCACTACCCCTACTAGACCACCACTACCCCTACTAGACCACCACTACCCCCACTAGACCAACACTACCCCTACTAGACCACTACTACCCCTACTAGACCAACACTACCCCTACTAGACCACCACTACCCCTACTAGACCACCACTAGCCCTACTAGACCACCACTACCTCTACTAGACCAACACTACCCCTACTAGACCACCACTACCCCTACTAGACCAACACTACCCCTACTAGACCACCACCACCCCCACTAGACCAACACTAGCCCTACTAGACCACCACTACCCCTACTAGACCACCACTACCCCTACTAGACCACCACTACCCCTACTAGACCACCACCACCCCCACTAGACCAACACTAGCCCTACTAGACCACCACTACCCCTACTAGACCACCACTACCTCTACTAGACCACCACTACCCCTACTAGAACCTTATATATTTTTATATCACATATCTCTGAAACACTGATTGATCACTATCAAATTGTTTTTCTCTCTCTCTGCAAATAACACCACTCTTCTCTTTCATGGCCTGCCGGCGCTGCCTGGAGCTTAGCTACCAGGTTGAGGAGATGAAGGGACGAATCTCGAATCTACACCAGATCAGACAAGGGGAGTCGTATCTTAGTTCACTTTTTGACACATTACATAATGATAAAACAATAATTACAGACATAGAAAGCACACACACCACAACATCAACATCAAAGCCTCCACCTGTAAGCCCAATCCCAGGTGTAACTCACACTGTCCCTACATCACCAGGGACTTGGACCACCGCCAGGAAGAGGAGTCGTACCAACGACTCCTCTGGCACCAATCCCCATGAGGCCCTCCTGCTGCGGAACAGCTTCGAGGCGCTGCAGAGCCACCAGTCCACACCGAAGCCGAAGAGAGCCAGGGCCTGCACCCCCACCCCCAGAGACCACACGCCTGGCCCCGCCCCCGCCCCTAGAGACCACACGCCTGGCCCCGCCCCCGCCCCTAGAGACCACACGCCTGGCCCCACCCCCGCCCCAGAGACCACACGCCTGGCCCCGCCCCCGCCCCAGAGACCACACGCCCCCCCTCTCTCTCTCCCCCTCTCCCACCCTGAGCCCCCTACAGGTCCATCACGCCGCCAGCAGAGGAGACTACAGTTCGTGTCTCCTCCCCCCCCCCGCACCCGCTCTTCTCCCCCCCCCCCCCCCCCCCTCTGTGCTTGTAATAGGCTCGTCCATGGTCCGCCATGTTGCAGTCCCGAAGGCCATAACCCACTGCATCCCAGGTGCCAAGGTGAGGGACGTCGCCGCGGTAGTCCCGATGCTGGTGGAGGATGCCCCCCCCCAGGTCACCTCCGTCATCATCCACGTGGGTGCCAACGACATCGGACGGGAGAGGTCGGAGGAGCTGAAGGACGACTTCCGAGCCCTCATCGCCACCGTCAAGGGCACAGGTAAGACCTGCATCATCTCGGGCCCCTTCCCGAGTCCCAGGTATGGCGACACCAAATACAGTAGAATTCGAAGTCTTCACCTTTGGCTACAGGGATACTGCTGTCGTACGCAAACCCCATTTATAGACAATTTCACCACGTTCTTTAACCGTAATGAGCTGTTTGCGAGAGATAGGTTTCACCCAAACAGGTATGGTGCCCGCCTGCTGTCGATGTCCATGGACCTCGCTGTCCAGCCCTGGACCTGGCCGGTGCTCTGTCATCGCTGATGTGGGATGAGTCCGATCCATTCCTCTAACACCAAACATGCCATCCAGACTATTGTCTCCCATCGGACTCCCTCCACCACAAATAAGGCAATACACGGCGCAAATTTGAGAAATGTATTACCCATTTCATTAAGTATGCCCTCGAGTCAGTCCCAGTGTCAAAATGACATCTCCATGGCAATTTTGAATATCAGGTCCCTATCAAACAAAAAAACATTTATCATAAATGAGCTCATTTGTGATAGAAAACTCGACTGTATGCTACTCACAGAAACCTGGCTAGATACAAATGGAGCAGCAGCCCTTATTGAGGCATCTCCCCCCAACTACAGTTTTTTCCAATCAATCAGAAATGGAAAAAAGGGGGGAGGAACAGCTACCATAGCTTCAAATAACCTAAACTGCAGGAGCATATCCTTTGATATATTCTCCTCCTTTGAATATCATGCCACAGTTATGGCATGCCAACCACCTATTCTTACGGTAACTGTATACAGGCCGCCGAAACCAGCCCCTACCTTCCTACCTGACTTCTCTGAGTTCCTATCCATTATCCATCCCAACTATGATAGGATTATTATCACTGGTGATTTTAACTTTCATGTTGATAATGAGGCTGACTTGAGGGCTAGGGAATTTATTGACCTCTTGGAATCTATGGATTTTGTCCAACATGTCAATGAACCCACTCACAATCATGGCCATACCCTTGATCTTGTGATTACAAAGGGTCTTGAGGTCTCAATATCAGGTACCAGCGACCTGGCCCTCTCTGACCATTTCTGTATTTTCTTTACCATTGTAACACGTAAAGCTGAAAGCAATGCTGAACGTGTTGTTAAAAAACGTTATCTTACCCCTGCAGTGGCTGAACATTTCAAAGCTTTAATGAACAGTAATCACACAACTTCCACGTTATGTGAAAACGACTTAGTAATTACCTTTAACAATAAAGTAAAAATGGCCCTAGACTCCCTGGCACCTACCAAACTAAAAAAGGTTGGAGCCAAGAGGAGAGCACCATGGCGAAACAGTGAAATAAATCTCCTAAAGAGAACATGTAGGAAAGCTGAGCGCAGATGGAGAAAGAGCAAATTACAGATTGATCAGAATATTTTTAAAGAACATCTATCTGCCTTTAACTTGGCAATGCGAAATGCTAGAAAAAAATCACTTCTCAAAGATAATATCTACAAACAAGAATAACCCCAGGGTCTTGTTCTCGACAATTGATTGCCTTGTAAACCCTGCTCCTAGGACTCTAGACGGCGCAGCCTCTGTCACCAAATGCGAGGAATTTGCAGCCCACTTCAGGGATAAGATAACAAATATTAGAATGTGTATTACTCAGGAAAGACTAGGTTTGTGTAGCACAAATAATAGGTATGACCCACTTCAGTCAGGTTTCCGATCATACCACAGCACAGAAACCGCTTTGCTTAAGGTAACTAATGACCTTAGGATAAATGCAGACTCGAAAAAACTCTCGATTCTTGTACTCTTAGACTTAAGTGCAGCCTTTGATACGGTAGACCACTCCATACTTATTGAGAGACTTGAAAACTGGGTTGGCCTCTCAGGTCCGGTCTTAAACTGGTTCAGGACTTACCTGGCTGACCGAGACTACTTTGTAGCCCTTGGTGACCATAAGTCAAAAAATTATAGCACAACCTGTGGAGTTCCCCAGGGGTCCATTTTAGGACCGTTGCTTTTTAGCCTATACATGCTACCCCTCAGTTCTGTTATCAAGAAGCATAGCGTTAACTACCACAGCTATGCTGACGACACTCAGCTTTATATCTCAGTAACTCCCAACGACTACAAGATGATCGACCACCTGATAGACTGTATTGCCGATATTAATATTTGGATGACACAAAACTTTCTCCAACTCAATCAAGAAAAAACAGAGGTATTGATCATTGGCGAGAAAACTGGGAGAGAGAAATTATCTGCACACTTGAAAACACTAGCTCTTAACACTAAGTGTCAGGCCAGGAATCTTGGTGTCATAATTGACCCAGATCTAAATTTTGAAACTCATATTAATAACACTATTAAAACATCCTTCTACCATCTAAGAAACATCACTAAGGTACAATCATTTCTCTCCCAGGCAGACACTGAAAAATTAATGCATGCGTTTGTTACTAGTAGGCTAGATTACTGTAATGCTCTCCTGACAGGTCTCCCCAAAAAAATGATAAATAGACTACAAATGGTTCAAAATGCTGCTGCTCGTGTCCTTACTAGGACCAAACGGAGAGCGCACATCACACCTGTCTTGAGATCACTACACTGGCTCCCTGTCAGTCATAGAATAGACTTTAAGATCATTTTACTAATCACTTCACTGTGATGCACCCAATTACATGGTGGACATGCTCATAAGATACACACCAGCTAGACCCCTACGGTCTAGTGGCACGGAACTTTTAATAGTGCCAGAGGCTAGGACAAAGAGATTTGGAGGATCAGCTTTTAGCATATATGCTCCTAGATTGTGGAACACCCTACCTGAGGGCCTGAGGTTGTCTAAAACTCAGGACATTTTAAGCGTGACCTCAAAACCTACTTATTCAATGTCGCCTTTTGCTACTAAGGGAGACATTGGACATTATAGAACTAGGATCACTAGGCCATTACACCATACTCGTGTTTTGAGATTTGTGTTGACAGGAAAATGGACCCGGGTGCTGATGAGGCACTGTCAGCTCCAAATAGCACCTAGAGCAGTACTGGAACCGGTACAAGGGTGTACCAGGACCACCATCAGGTTGTATTGCTGTCATCTTTATTGTCTCTATTGTGTTGTTGCATCATAACTGTGCTTAAGTTTCTCTTTTGGCAGGACCTGTGACCATACTGGATGCAGAACGATGCAAATACAACACAACATTTATGGACAGTGTGTACGCCGATAATATGCAAGGAATTTTTCCTGGATACATGGTGTACAGGTTTTTGCCCTTGCTTGCTTGCTTTGTGCCGGTGGTCCTGGCCTCCCCTGGGGGACCGCTGGGTACTGGTAAGCAAACTGGCTAGTAGTCGCTCTATTGGTAGAGGGCTGCAAGGGAATTTTTCCTGGCTACATAGTATACAGGTTTTTTACTTTTGCCTGCTCGCGGCTCTGTCAGTATTGATTGATTGATTGACTGATTGACTGAACATTTTCATTGTGTGAAGCGCATTGAGTTGCATCTTGTAAGAAATGCGCTATACAAATAAAATTTGATTTGATTTGATTTATGTATTGTGTAGCTGCAGTGCTGTAATATAATAATAATAATAATAATAATGTATGTATTGTGTAACTGCAGTGCTGTAATATAATAATAATAATAATAATAATAATAATAATAATGTATGTATTGTGTAACTGCAGTGCTGTAATATAATAATAATAATAATAATAATAATAATACTACTACTAATAATAATAATAATGTATGTATTGTGTAGCTGCAGTGCTGTAGGTTGAGGTTTCTCCTCAGGTGACAGGTTGGGGGTGGACAGTAAACCCTTGCAAGGCAGGCAGCAGGAATGTGACAGGGTTATCTTTGTCCTCAAGGATACGGGAGATGAAACAATAATGTCCTGTCAACTAGGCCGGGGCAGGCCGGGGTTACAGCTCTGTTCTCTCTGACGGGCACCATCAGAAGGTCACAGCTGGCTCTGAGTCTCCCTGGTCTGCCTTTAAAGGCCATCGTTGTCTCAAAGCATCGCTATGTTGTCTTCTCTCTGTGTGGTGTACCTGCACTTTGACATTAAGGCACCACGGGATGTCAGGTACTGTATGTATTCGGTTGTTAAGTCTGACGTTACGCGTGACGTTTAGCAATTTCTGGGTCCAAACCAAAACTTCCCCGCACCAGAGTACCAGTGTACTACAGCGGTAGAATGACAGTTCAATCGTTTTTTAGACTCTGATCTATTCATACAACAAGGGACACAGCACTTTCCCGTTTTCCCCATATTGTCAGGGTTTTTGAGCCTCAGAAAAGCGCTATACAAATATTATTTATTATTATTATTACTGCTGCATTTCGAAGAGAGCGCCTCAGCCAACTTTGGACCCGGAAACACGTCACTACTTAACAACCGAATTGTACAGTACACTAGGTTTACTATACCTGATCTGGGGGGGGGACCATAGACGTGGGGGGACCTTTGACCTGGGACAACGACCATGGAATGTGTACTGAGGAAAGCTAAAAAATAAATGAATTATTATGATTATCATGCAGCAGATATGATAGTTATTTGATATAAACAATGATGATAGTAATACCAGGTATACCAAACAATGCATCATAGATACCACAGCATATCACTGAGTGAGTCAATAAATACACCTAACACACATACAGGTTTTTAATCGTCTTTTATTTCATGATTAATATTCACATCACTAGTTAACAATTACTCACAATGAACATCTCTTTCATACCAAATTACATTACATCTCAAATCGGAGGGGAGGGGGGGGAGGAGGAGGAGGAGGAGGGGAAGGGGTGGGAGGGGGTCGGGGACAATGAACTAACTTCATCTATGACAGATGCCTACAATCCGTAGTCTCCTGCATGCTAGGTGTGTCCTACTGTAGGCAGAGGAAGCACAGCTACAAGCTCCTTGTTGCTTCACAGGAGCTCTCTACATAACACATGCCGAAAGACAGCTTAGTTTAGCATGGGTGTGTGTGTGTGTGTGTGTGTGTGTGTGTGTGTGTGTGTGTGTGCGTGCGTGTGTGTGTGTGGCAGGGACGTCTACATGACATTCCAGGGCTGTGTGTGTCTGGTGTCTCGTATGGGAGCATCGTATGGGAGAATCGTTGAGTTGCTGATGTGACAGACTGGGTTCAAAGTTCAAACCCAAGTCCTCTGCGTGTATCTGAGTTAGCCCACCGAGCTGAAGCCTGTCCGTCACCCTCACGGGCTGCTGGGCCGGACACACACCTCCTTCCTTCCTTCCTTCCTTCCTTCCTTCCTTCCCGCATGTCAAATTGGATTTAGTTTATTAAGTGTATTAATCTGTGAATCTTTTAAAAACGAGAAACGAAAAAAAACTTCATACATAATATTAATATCTTGCATCTTTAATACATTACATTTTTTAAAAACATTCTTTTTACTTCAGCCCTTCTTGACAAAGGCAGACTCTCGAAAAAACAAAACAAAAGAACCTTGTGGGTAAACAGGCTCATGAACGTGAAAGCTTCTGTCGACATGTCAAAACCCTCCGGACCATTCAACAACAACAACAACAACAACTCTAGTTGGTTTAATTCTGTGGTGATAAAAACGTGTGAGAATGATGTCTATTTACAAAACGGCTGGCGTGGGGGAGGGACAGGTGGTGGGGAGGGTAGTTAAGTTGAGGGTAGATAAGCACTGGGGAGGTAGGGGTTAATAAAACTAACAGGCACAAGGAGAACTGACTTGGGGGGAGTGAGGCCGCATTCCAACACCCACACTAGGACGCTAACTACCTCGGGCCGTTTCGCCACGTCATCCTTCCCGGTAGCAACGCTAGCGTGGGTGTGGAACCGAGCCTGACAGAACGACCGTCGCAACCGACGTCGCTACCACCGAACACTCCGTCCGCCGTCCGCCAAACGGAGCCGAGCGAGGTTACCAAGGTAACCATCACCGTGGAGACTGACTAGAGACCGATCTGCCCCATCCCATAATGGCAACAGCCCCGCCCCCACCCCCCCTCCCTCTTCCTCCAACATGGTACGGAGCTCTCAGTCACCAACATATACACACATCACTGCTGGGGGAGTCAAAGTGCTTTATTATTATTCAGTGTTAGACTTATTCAGTGTTAGACTTATTCAGCGAGGGGAAGAGTTCCAATATCATATCTGTGCGTCAGGACCAAAACCGTGGGAGTGTTTTTAGGCGGGAAGAAATACCATGTAGATATCATAAGGTGCTTGATAAATTTGATCATTTGCTCATTGATTATCTATGCCGTTATCAATCACTACCGTTCCTTCCATACGTAGCAAACGCAACACAATCCAATCAGATCAATCTAATCAATTTATTGACATCAAGCAGCATCACATTGTCACAGTATATGTGTTGAATGAAATACAAGTAGTAGTGGTTTTAATAGGGTGGTGGGACACAGGGGTAGGTCCTGGGACCTGCAGCCTTGTTACTGTTCAGCCTCGAGGCCACAAGGCACGAACACACAGGTCTGTCAGGAGCCTCCAGGGGAGGCGGGCGGAGGTAGGAATCGGAGGCCAGGGCCCCAAGTTGTAAATGCATTACAACGAGCCCGTCCTCCGATTTCTACCTCCGCCAGCCTCCCCTGGTATCAAGTGGCCAATATCACTCTCATAGGAGAGGTGTGAAAGCGTTGTGTCTAAACGCTAAAAAGGGGGTGCCATTAAGAAAGGAGGGGGGGGGGGGGAGTGCCATCTAGTGCTTTAGGAGCAATGCATCACATGTCCGCCAACCTCGTACAACACGTGTAAATGTTGGGACTACACCCTCCTCATTCATAACCCTGTTACCCAGTTCCAACAACTGCTTTAGGATACCTACAGCATGTTAATCAGAGTACATTACATTATTTGTTATAATTATAATAATAAAGGAAAACATTTAATGAAGCGATTGTGCCCTATTTTTACGCAGCTCTGTGGCCATCGACAGTGGGGGCCAACGGCGTTATAGCAGCCAGTCAAATCCAATCCTAGTATTCAGTGTTTTTCTTATTACATTACTTTGACAAACAACACAACTTCAGTCAACAAACTTAAAAGCTTAGGTTGACTTTTAAACTGTGGTTGTTTTTTAAAATACAACAGGTAAAAGGTAAGACCATCGGTTCTCGTTTCCCTCCAACGTGACTCTCTACACGTCGCGCCCCTGTCGCCATGACTACGGAGACGAGGTCACGGGAGGACAGCACAAACATCATTGGAGGATCCCAACCCCCTTGCTAGGCCAATCACAGGCCTTTCCTCACTCCGTATGCTGCCTCTCGTTGACTGTCCAGTCTCCTGTCCACCTGTCCGTCCGTCTGTCTGTCTGCCTGTCTGTCTGTCTGTCTGTCTGTCTGTCTGTCTGTCTGCCAGTCTGTCTGTTTGTTTGTCTGTCAATCTGTTGGTCTGTGTCTCTGCCTAACTGTCTGTCTGTCTGTCTGTCTGCCTACCTGTCAGTCTGTCTGTCCATCTGTTGGTCTGTGTCTCTGTCCATCTCTATGTCTGCCTGCCTGTCTGCCTGCCTGCCTGCCTGCCTGCCTGTCTGTCTGTCTGCCTGCCTGCCTGCCTGCCTGCCTGTCTGTCTGTCTGCCTGTCTGCCTGTCTCTCTGTCTCTCTGTCTGGGACCAGACGGTAGGTCACGTGTTGAGGGCGTTACTGTATATGTCTGTCTGTCTGTCTGTCTGTCTGTCTGTCTGTCTGTCTCCCTCTAAGGACCAGACGGTAGGTCACGTGTTGAGGGCGTTACTGTATATGTCTGTCTGTCTGTCTGTCTGTCTGTCTGTCTGTCTCCCTCTAAGGACCAGACGGTAGGTCACGTGTTGAGGGCGTTCCTGTATGCTAGGCTGCTGGGGCCTCAGTGAACACCAGTGTACTGTATTGCTTTCTGAGAGATGTAACAGTAAAGAGGGACAAGGGTATATCTGATGATGAAACAACGGAACCACACAGCTCATTATTGTTTACAATAATTTACGCAAAAACACAATACAGAGTTATTTTTTTTTGTTTGTTTTAAAGAGAGATGTTAAATATCCTACTGTTTCAACAGCCTACTAGTCTGTTATTGTTGAGAGTGATTTCTCAGTGTGGGGTGGTGGGGTGGGGGGGCGGTGGGGGAGAAGGGGGCGTGGCTAGTTAGCCCCTGTACACTGGGATCACATGACAGTCCCACATGCTCACGATAAGGGGTTCTTCTCTAATAGCCAGGCTATGATGTCACTATGATGTCACAAGCTACATCTCAGGTGAGGTCTGGGGTCCCCAAAGGGAGTGGTCTTGTTCTTCAAGGGGGGCGTAGGTAGGTAGGGAGTAGGGTCAGGGTCAGGGGTCAGGGCTTAGGTAGGTAGGGAGTAGGGGCAGGGTTAGAGGGGGTTTGGGTTAGGGGGTTTGGGTTAGGGTTAAGGGGTTAGGTTTAGTAAGGGTTAGGGTCAAGGGGTTGGGTTTAGTTAGGGTTAAGGGGTTGGGTTTAGTAAAGGTTAGGGTTAGTAAGGGTTAGGGTTAAGGGGTCAGGGTTAGGGTTAAATAGGGGGGGGGGGGGGATGTTATCTACAGGGCTA
>NC_137675.1:2459590-2467090 GCF_963989245.1 Nansenia antarctica | reverse complement strand
ATCTTTGTATGTAGTGATTTTGGAATGTAACAAGCATTCTGATAGGCTGATGGAATAGGCAATGACGCACAGTGAATCAGCAGTGTTAGGAGAGTAGAGTTAGGCAGATATGTCAATTTGGCCAAAATATGACTTAGGCAATTATGCTACGAGGCTAACGATATAGAGAAGACACATAGGTAGCCACATTGTGGAGTAGACATCAGTCAGTTTCCCAAGTTAAGTTGACCTTATGACCATTCAAACCTATTCACCCCATCGCTCCCACTTCTGGAGGTGACAAATCTCCACCTTATTCAATAACCTGAAGGACAGATGTTCTGGTGCAGCTCATTTACCCATCTGGATGTACCACAGAGACGCTGTCAGCGCAAAGGAAAACACACAGCAGGCGTTGTTAAGAGAACGGGATATTTTTGCCATCCACTCAGTCAGGGGAGGCTGGAGGAGGTAGAAATCGGAGGACGGGCTCGTTGTGATGAATGGAACGGAGTGAGGAACGGTCTCAAACACGACTGCATCAACATCACTGTTGTCTGTGTATGAAACACAGTCAGCCCTGACATGGATGAGCCTGTATGAAGCAGTGGTGAACCTGGGTATCGCTGCCATCTAGTGGACACAGGCTGTCAACGCACCATGAAACTGCTGCGTCACTCTCTGTGACAGCAGCCTAACACACAGCTACTGCCATGTTAAAGATGGCCGCCGCACGTGAGACATGAACCCACGGCTGACCACGGAGAGCACGACTGCTGCCTCACCCTCTAACAGCATCTAGGCCTGGGAGGCTGGCGGAGGTAGAAATCGGAGGACGGGCTCTCTCTAACGCATGGAATGGTACCCCCTCATTCCGTTCCATGCATTGCAGTGAGCCCGGCCTCCGATTCCTACCTCCGCCAGCCTCCCCCTGGCCTCCAGAGAGAGGAGGAGGACCAGGGTTCAACAAGTCACATTTAAGCCTTTTTAGACCTCTTTGAATATAATTTTAGACCTATTCGCGACACCATATGATAGCTATTTGTCATCCTCAAGGTGATGAACTCAGGTATTTCACTGCCATACAAACAAAAAAGTCTGAAGGATAATTAATATAAAATAAATGTTGGTTCCAGCTTGATTAATTTCCGCGTAAATAGAAAATCGGACTGATTTCCTTGCAGGACAAGCTAAATCTAATTTTTAAGACCTTGCACCTCATTTTTTGGACCTAATAACAGAAATGTGAGACCTTTTTAGGACTTATAAATCGGAATGCTGGATTTTAGACTTCATGGCTTTTTAAGACCAGCGCGGGAACCCAGCCTCACCTTGTTCTGTCCGTCTGCAGGCTCCTCCCCTACGTTGTCCAGGGAGCCCATCTTGGACCGGGTCTTGCCGTTCCCCTTACGGCTCTCGATCTTCACGTCTCCTCCTCCTGAGGGACACACTGGGTTAGATGGAGGGAGGGACGGATGGAGGGAGGGAGGGTTAAATGGATGGAGGGATGGATGGACGGACAGACAGACAGGTAAGAAGAGAGAGAGAGAAAGAGTGAGTGAATGTGTGAGTGACAGAGAGAGAAAGAGGGAGAGGGAGAGAGAGAGAGAGAGAGAGAGAGAGAGAGGGGGAGAGGGACAGGGACAGGGAGAGAGAGAGGGAGAGGGGGAGAGAGAGAGAGGGGGAGAGAGAAAGAGAGGGAGGGGGAGAGAGACAGAGAGAGGTGGAGAGAGAGAGCGTGAGAGAGAGAGGGAGGGAGTGAGAGGGAGAGGGAAAGAGACAGAGAGAGGGGGAGAGAGACAGAGAGGGGAGAGAGACAGAGAGAGGGGGGGAGAGAGAGAGACAGAGAGAGGGGGAGAGAGAGAGAGAGAGCTAGAGGGAGAGAGAGAGAGAGAGCGTGAGAGAGCGGGGGAGAGAGAGAGAGAGAGAGAGAGAGAGAGAGAGAGAGAGGGAGAGAGAGAGCTAGAAGGAGAGGTTCTCACCAGGCTTGTATTTTATGTTGTCCTTGGAGCCACACTTGGAGGTCACCTTGCTGAGGTCCACCTTCTTAGTCAGGATCTGGACCTGGGGGGCGACCAAGAACAAGATGGCGGCCGGGTTTTTACCACAGTAGGAACCACCAATCACTAAGCTCCTCCCACTGAGCGTGGAGCCAAACTAAGACAGCTGAGATGCAGCAGCCATGTCGTTCTGGGAGGATGTGACTCCTCTGAAATGGAGCTGAGATGTTTTTTTCCTCAATGAAACAGCAAACATACAGAGACGTACAGGAAGAGACAGATGTAACGCTAGCTATCTCTGATCACACGGTGCGCACACACACACACACACACACACACACACACATACACACATACACACGTGACAGTGAGCTTTGGGGAAGGCAGCCATATGAGAGCACTGGACCTGAGTCCCAAATTAGCCCCTAGCCCGTAGGGTGTAGGGTATAGGGAATAGGGTTTAGGGTACAGCAGGGGCTAGGGTGTAGGGTGCAGCACGGGCTAGTAAAGTGTAGGGGCTAGGGTGTAGGGTTTGGTTTGGGACTCAGCCCTAGGTAGTGTACTTACGTTCCCCCCTCCGGGGACATGCTTGATATTGTCCTTGGACCCGCAGCGGGACGTGATGTGGCTGAAGTCCAGCTTTTTATGGACTATCTGAACCTAGAACAGCAGCAGAGCCAGGGTCACTGGAGAGGTCAAGGGTCACTGGACAGTTAGTGCAGGGGGGGGGAGGAGAGGAATGGTGAGGGGGTGAGGGTTAATAGAGAGGTTAGAGGTGGTGAGGGAGGGGGGGAGGGTGAAGGGAGACTAGGAGATCCTAGTTGGTGGAGGAGGGTGGGGGAGGGGAAGGGGGGAGGCAGGGGGGAGGCAGAGCCATGGGTATTACAAAGCATTGTGGGGATTTCATCCGCAAACTCGTAATATGTTTCATAACATGGAACATTCGCGGGCGGCCATGTCGGCACCGAAGGTTCCAGAAGGATGAACGGTCTCCATTGTCTCCGTCAGGTTCTAGAATGTTGCTGTTGTTGTCATGGAACGTTCGGTGACAAAATGGCGGCCTAGTTTGCCTGGTAAGGAAGCTCAGTAGGTGAATGACTCAGCCAGCGTGAGGAGGACATGTTAGAGCATTCAGGTCAGAAGGTCACACACACACACACACATCACTCAGCATCTACTGGACATGCACACCGCCTCTGTCCACCTCTGGATGGTCAAAGCATTGACATACGTGAGAACAGAAAGAACACACACACACACACACACACACACACACACACACAGGCACACACACACACGACTGCTATCTCTACTGAATTTCAGTTAAAAAGTAAGAGAGTGTCAGAAAGAAAGGAAGAAAGAAAGGAAGAGAGCCCTGCTGTTGACCCTGCGGCTGAGAGAGGTGCCTTCTGGGTAGATGAGAGAGGTGCCTGCTGGGAAGACTAAAACCTCCCCCAGGGGAGGCTGGGGGAGGCTGGCGGAGGTAGAAATTGGAGGACGGGCTCATTGTAACGCATGGAGAGAGAAATGAATGATACCATTCCCTTCTACCATCCCATGATTTACAATGAGCCCCTCTGCTGCCTTATACAAGTCTGCTGAATACTGTCTGAGAGAGAGAGGGAGGGGTAGAGAGAGAGAGAGGGAGAGAGAGGGAGAGAGAGAGAGAGAGGGAGGGGTAGAGAGAGAGAGAGGGAGAGAGAGGGAGAGAGAGGGAGGGGTAGAGAGAGAGAGGGAGGGAGAGAGAGGGAGAGAGAGAGGGAGGGGTAGAGAGAGAGAGAGGGAGAGAGAGAGGGAGAGGGAGAGGGAGAGAGAGAGAGAGAGAGAGAGAGAGGGAGAGAGAGGGAGAAAGAGGGAGAGAGAGACAGAGGGAGAGAGAGAGAGAAAGGGAGATAGAGGAGGAGGAGAGGAGGAGGAGAGGAGGAGGAGGAGGAGGAGAGGAGGAGTGGTGTGGTGGTCAGAGGGACTCACCTTGGCCTTCTCTCCGTCTTTGGCCGCGGTCCCCTGGGCCTCTGTCTTGGCCCGGGCCGAGGACACCTGGGGAGACAAGAGCCTGGGTCAGCACCAGAACACTGGACCTGGGTCAGTACCAGAACACACTGGACCAGGAGACAAGCACCCTGGGTCAGTACCAAGGATGATGCAAGGATAAATGGATGGATAGAGTGATGGATGCATGGATGAATGGAGGGATGGATGGATGGGTGCAAGGATGAATGGATGGAGGGATGGATGGATGGGTGCAAGGATGAATGGATGGAGGGATGGATGGAAGGATGGAGGGATGAATGGAGGATGCATGCATGGATGGATGGATGGATGAATGGATGGATGGAGGATGCATGCATGGATGGATGGATGCATGGATGAATGGATGGATGGAGGATGCATGCATGGATGGATGGATGCATGGATGAATGGATGGAGGGGGGGATGGATGGATGGATGCAAGGATGAATAGAGGGATGAATGGATGGAGGGATGGGTGGATGGATAGAGGGATGGATGGAGGGATGACCTGTATATCATCTACCGCCTGTCCATGGAAGTGCAATGTCTCAAAAGACATCAAATCTAACGTTTCCTGCAAACGTCTTTTACTTCTGTAAAGAACCCTTTTAGGTTGATATCTTCTCTATGCATGTGTTGTAATCAGGTGCGTGTCTGTCTCCTCTGCATGCGATAACAACACATGAACTCGACCGAGGAAGCGATGATTAATATTGTAGGAGGTCTCGTCTCTCTGACAGGTAACCTTTCTGTGGCTGTGACAGCTGTGATGACGGAGGTAAACACGCCGCTCTGGGTGAGGAACATGTTGATGATCTGCTGTATCTGTATGAATGCTGCCTCTGTCTCTGATCCCTCTCTTCTGGGGTTGTTGCAGATGAACAGATAGAGAGAGAGAGAGAGAGAGAGAGACAGAGAGAGAGAGAGAGAGACAGAGAGAGACAGAGAGAGACAGAGACAGAGACAGAGAGACAGAGACAGAGAGAGAGACAGAGACAGAGAGAGAGACAGAGAGAGACAGAGAGACAGAGAGAGAGACAGAGAGAGAGAGAGAGAGACAGAGACAGAGACAGAGAGAGAGAGAGACAGAGACAGAGAGAGAGGGAGAAAGAAGCTGAGAAGCGGAGGGATAGATTGGTATGAGAAAACACAGATGGGGCTTTGAAGTGGAAACCGTGAGGAGAGAGAGAGAGAGAGAGATGGGAGGGGAGATATAGAAAGACGGAAAGGCAGAGAGAGATGAAGAGAGAGAGACAGAGACAGACAAAAAAGAAAGAAAGAAAAACAGTGAAATAACAAGCAGGTCGGTAGAAAGAAAGAGAGAGAGAGAGAAAGAGGGGTGTAAAAGAAAGCAAGGATGAGACGGTGATGACGTGATGGTGATGACGTGATGGTGATGACGTGATGGTGGAATGACGTTGGACAGCTGTCATGGATGTGATAGAGAGACCGGCTAGCAATCCGAAGGTCGCTGGTTCGATCCCCGCCTCAGGAGGGAGCTGCATGTGCCCTTGAGCAAGGCACTTAACCCTTACATGGCCGACTATGGCTGACCCTGTGCCTAGAGCAAAAAAATACCAAATTCCAATGATTGACTGACAAGTTGATTGCCATGGCAATAAACAATGATATTATTAGCATTGAGAGCATGCTAACGCTAACGCTGTCACTATCAGTCAAGGCTCAAGGCCCGCATTCACACTACCGGGCTGAGCTGAGCTGAACCAAGCTGAACTGGGCCAAGCTGTACTGGGCCGAGCTGTACTGGGCCGAGCTGAACTGGGTCAAGCTGTACTGGGCCAAGCTGTACTGGGCCAAGCTGTACTGGGTCAAGCTGTACTGGGCCAAGCTGTACTGGGCCAAGCTGTACTGGGCCAAGCTGTACTGGGCCAAGCTGTACTGGGCCAAGCTGTACTGGGCCAAGCTGAACTGGGCCAAGCTGTACTGGGCCAAGCTGTATTGGGCCAAGCTGTACTGGGCCAAGCTGAACTGGGCCAAGCTGTACTGGGCCAAGCTGTACTGGGCCAAGCTGTACTGGGCCAAGCTGTACTGGGCCGAGCTGTACTGGGCCGAGCTGTACTGGGCCGAGCTGTACTGGGCCGAGCTGTACTGGGCCGAGCTGTACTGGGCCGAGCTGAACTGGGCCAAGCTGTACTGGGCCAAGCTGTACTGGGCCAAGCTGTACTGGGCCAAGCTGTACTGGGCCAAGCTGTACTGGGCCAAGCTGTACTGGGCCAAGCTGTACTGGGCCAAGCTGTACTGGGCCAAGCTGAACTGGGCCAAGCTGTACTGGGTCAAGCTGTACTGGGCCAAGCTGTACTGGGCCAAGCTGTACTGGGCCAAGCTGTACTGGGCCGAGCTGTACTGGGCTGAACCGGTTCTGGTCTGGTTCCACGTCTCCACAGCTGCTGTCCCAGAGCAGAGCAGGAGAGGCCCGTGTGAGGAGGAGGTGTATGACCCAGCATGGTTTGGGTCGGCCCTGTCGTGTGTAAAGGCCCAGACGTCTCAAACACCCCCCCCCCCCCCCCGACCTCCACATCCACCTCCACAATATCAGGTTCCCCCCAAAGAATGGAGAAGTGACACTCCACCATCCCATAGTAACCACCCGCCCCCCTCCAGACCCCCCCACACCCATCTATCCTCCATCCCTCCCATAACAAGCTCCACCCACCCTGCCTCCACCTCCACCCTGCCTCCACCCCAACCCCATAACAACCTCCACCTCCACCCTGCCTCCACCCCCAACCCCATAACAACCTCCACCTCCACCCTGCCTCCACCCCAACCCCATAACAACCTCCACCCACCCTGCCTCCACCCCCAACCCCATAACAACCTCCACCTCCATCCTGCCTCCACCTCCACCCTGCCTCCACCCCAACCCCATAACAACCTCCACCTCCACCCTGCCTCCACCCCAACCCCATAACAACCTCCACCTCCACCCTGCCTCCACCCCCAACCCCATAACAACCTCCACCTCCACCCTGCCTCCACCCCAACCCCATAACAACCTCCACCTCCATCCTCCTGCCTCCACCTCCACCCTGCCTCCACCCCAACCCCATAACAACCTCCACCTCCACCCTGCCTCCACCCCAACCCCATAACAACCTCCACCTCCACCCTGCCTCCACCCCCAACCCCATAACAACCTCCACCTCCACCCTGCCTCCACCCCCAACCCCATAACAACCTCCACCTCCACCCTGCCTCCACCCCCAACCCCATAACAACCTCCACCTCCACCCTGCCTCCACCCCAACCCCATAACAACCTCCACCTCCACCCTGCCTCCACCCCAACCCCATAACAACCTCCACCCACCCTGCCTCCACCCCCAACCCCATAACAACCTCCACCTCCACCCTGCCTCCACCCCCAACCCCATAACAACCTCCACCTCCACCCTGCCTCCACCCCAACCCCATAACAACCTCCACCTCCACCCTGCCTCCACCCCCAACCCCATAACAACCTCCACCCACCCTGCCTCCACCCCCAACCC
>NC_137675.1:2452885-2459390 GCF_963989245.1 Nansenia antarctica | reverse complement strand
GGTGGGGTCATTAACACTAGAACAGCCATGGGTGGGGGTCATTAACACTAGAACAGCCATGGGTGGGGTCATTTAACACTAGAACAGCCATGGGTGGGGTCATTAACACTAGAACAGCCATGGGTCGGGTCATTAACACTAGAGCAGCCATGGGTGGGGTCATTAACACTAGAGCAGCCATGGTGGGGTAATTAACACTAGAACAGCCAGGGTGGGGTCATTAACCACTAGAACAGCATGGTGGGGTCATTAACACTAGAACAGCCATGGGTGGGGTCATTTAACATTAGAACAGCCCTGGGTGGGGTCATTAACACTAGAACAGCCATGGGTGGGGTCATTAACACTAGAACAGCCATGGGTGGGGTCATTAACACTAGAACAGCCATGGGTGGGGTCATTAACACTAGAACAGCCATGGGTGGGGTCATTAACACTAGAACAGCCATGGTGGGGTCATTTGGGGTCATTCGAATCGATCACATTTCAGGACCCTCCTTTCATGACTTGTCCTAGATATGTGCGTTCTACCACCCAGTATCCTTACATTTTCAACATCACATCAGGATAAGCTAGTATGAAGATATTTTGCAGCTTTTCTGTGTAGGAGGCAGGCTAATTTACAAGAGGCGCCAACTAGTGGTCGTTGTGTGTAAGTAGCAGCTTTCCATTGTAAAGACTATGGTCATTTGACCCCCGAGGTGTCTCTTATAGTAGGTAACATAGACACGGCTGTTCTAGTGTTGACAAACAGACCACAAATTCAACTAAAGACACTACATTTATCAAAACAGTGTATTCACAGTACATTTACTCTAATGACTTTAATCACTAATAGTAAAACATTTTAATCTTTTAAAAATAATAATAAAACAAAAGAAAGAAATGTTTTATCGAAACTAAACTGCAGTCAGATGCCAGATCATCCCAGATGGCCTGTTCATCAGTTTGGCCTGTGTCGCATGAACACATTGTCTATGTGCATGATCACATCGACAGCATGTGTGCTAAGTTGCTCCTATCTCTCTCTCTCTCTCTCTCTCTCTCTCTCTCTCTCTCTCTCTCTCTCTCTCTATCTCTCTGTCTCTCTGTCTCTGTCTCTGTCTCTCTCTCTCTCACTCTCTCTGTCTCTGTCTCTCTCTCTCTCTCTCACTCGCTTTCTCTCTCTCTCTGTCTCTCTGTTTCTCTGTCTCTCTGTCTCTCTGTCTCCCTGTCTCTCTCTCTCTCTCTCTCTCTCTCTCTCTGTCTGTGATATTTAAAAGCTCTCTAAGCCTCTTTCTATAGGCAGAAGGACGCCACTGTAGACATTCATCCTGGATAGAGGTGATTGGATGTGTAATTATCACCTGTATGTGTGTAATCAGACCCCAGCCCTCTATAGGACCTCATCCATCCCTCTATTAGGACCTCATCCATCCCTCAATAGCACCAAACCCCTAGCAACTGTTGGTAAAACTGACAACTTTTTCAAGCGAAAACTTTCAAGTTCGAGTTCAAGTCAAGTCAGGCGACACTGAAGGAAGCGGCAAAGCACTGTGGAGGCGTCCTATGCTAAATGGTAAACAGACTGACTTATATAGACTGACTTATATAGACTGACTTATATAGATGACTTATATAGACTGACTTATATAGACTGACTTATACAGACTGACTTATATAGACTGACGTATATAGACTGACTTTATATAGATGACTTATATAGATGACTTATATAGACTGACTTATATAGATGACTTATATAGATGACTTATATAGACTGACTTATATAGATGACTTATAATAGATGACTTATATAGACTGACTTATATAGATGACTTATATAGACTGACTTATATAGACTGACTTATATAGACTGACTTATATAGACTGACTTATACAGACTGACTTATATAGACTGACTTACTATATAGACTTAACCTTGAGCGACAAGTGAACTCCGTCGTGAAGGCATTTTTCTACCAACTACGCATCATAGCCAAGATCAAGTCCTTCCTCACCCCAGCGACCTGAGGAGGGTCGTCCTCATGCTAATCTCATCTAGGCTCGACTACTGCAACTCACTCTATGCTGGACTTCCTGATAAGACCATCTACCGCCTGCAGCTAGTCCAAAATGCCGCTGCCAGGCTGGTGTCAGGCACCAAAATGAGGGACCACATCTCCCCTGTCCTCATCTCCCTTCACTGGCTCCCAGTGAAGAAGAGAGTGAAGTTCAAAATCTGCACCTTTGTTTTTAAAGCTCTCAACAGTCTCGCCCCACCCTACATCAAGGACCTCCTGGACCAGTCTACCTCCTCAAGGCCTAGACCCAGGCTCAGGTCCGACGCCCAACTCAGCCTGAGGGTCACACGTACCAACCTCAAGAGGAAGGGTGACCGTGCCTTTGCGGTGATAGCACCGACCCTGTGGAACGCGCTCCCTTCTGCCATCAAGTTTGCCCCCACTCTGGACTCCTTTAGAGCCAAGTTAAAAACCCACCTCTTCCTAAATGATATTCCCTAAGTCTACTCCCTATTTGTTGTGAATTGTATGTCTGAGATTTACGTTTAAGTTGTCTGTGTCTGTTTGCTTTCTGTGTTCCTTGTCTTTGTCTTTATCTGTTCCTTTACCCGGGCTGCGCCCCGGGCCGATGTAAAAGTTGGATGGGGGGCGCATTATAAATACAATTAACAATTAACAATTAACAATAGACTGACTTATATAGACTGACATATATAGACTGACTTATACAGACTGACTTATATAGACTGACTTATACAGACTGACTTATACAGACTGACTTATATAGACTGACTTATATAGACTGACTTATACAGACTGACTTATATAGACTGACTTATATAGACTGACTTATATATACTGACTTATATAGACTGACTTATACAGACTGACTTATATAGACTGACTTATATAGACTGACTTATATAGATTACTTATATAGACGGACTTATATAGATGACTTATATAGACTGACTTATATAGACTGACTTATATAGACTGCACTTATATAGATGACTTATATAGATGACTTATATAGACTGACTTATATAGATTGACTTATATAGACTGACTTATACAGCTCCTTATTCCAAAGCTCTTTACAACAGCCTCTCATTCACCCATCCACACACACATTCACATGCACACACCAATGGCGGCCAAGCTACCATGCAAGGCGCCGGCCCGCTCACTGGGAGCAATTTGGTGTTCAGTGTCTTGCCCAAGGACACCTCGACATGTGGCCAGCCGGGGTTCGAACTGCCGATCTGCCGACCTTGCGATCATTACTGTGTATCACATGTACAAAAGAAGAGATTTGGTGAGGCTGCATTCTCATTTTATGCACCCAAATTGTGGAATGCACTGCCAGTTTACATTAGGCAGTGGTGTGCCGTCAGGGCCAGCAAGGCCTTCTCTGCTGGCCTAAACATCATCAGAATATACATTTTATTTTAATATATTTTTTCCACAAATATGTATTAATGATTCCCCATAGTCTATTCTCTTCATTTCATAGCTTTCCTCTTGGTTGCGCTGCTTCCAGTCTCCGATTGAGATTTGGAGGGCTGGCCTTTATGTTAGAGCTTTTATCCAATCAAAATGTGTTGCTAGGGGGCTCCAAAATCTGCCTGCCTGCACGCTAAACGGTGCCGCGAATTCGACCTGTAACTTAACGTTGGAACGAGAAAACCTGTGGCGTTCCTAGTAAACCTACGTAGATGCGAGCAAAAGCAACAACGGCGCCTGCTGTAAGGCTCAATGATGTCAGCACCCAGCACGTCTTTTGATTGGATACGCACTATTGATACGCACTATTGATACGCACTATTGATATTCACTATTGAGATGCGTATATGCCGGTAGATGTGAAACTTTTAACAGTGCGCAGGGAAACGGAGCATCACAACGAAAGCTTTCGTTGACTGATCGATAATACTGATCGATTGTGTCCTGTTTTTGGGTAAACAATAACTTTCATTTAGGGGACACGATGAAAGCACCGAGTCCACAAACAGAGGAAACTACGTTGAGCTTCTTTCTTTTCTGGCTGAAAACAACCCAGATTTACATTACCACCTGTCCACAAACAAAGTGTTTACTGGGACGTCAGGCAAAATACAAAACGACCTGATTTTTGCTATTGCTTAAGTGATGGGAGAAGAGATCAAAATGGAGATTAAAAAGGCACCCTTTGTCGCTATTATGGTGGACGAGACGACAGACGTGGGTAATGTAGCGATCTTAAAGATGTTAGTTTAACACTCTTCATTGTAAATGCGGATTTATTGATTAAAAATGCTTCGGAAATATTAATATAACTTTGTTGTACTTGTCTGACTATGTTAAGGTGATGCAACGACCGGTTATACTGTGTTTCTGTCTAGTTTCTAGAGCCATGGCGTCATAACGATGGTATTAAGAGGTAGAATAATTCAGGTAGGAATGTGTCGGACATCACTGAAGGCCTAGGTGTGAAATGCACCGCCCGCCACTGACATTAGGGGATGCAACCTCAGCATTATGTTCAAGTCAAGACTAAAAACCCTAACCCTAAAATATTTTTAATGACTAAATAATTAAATTAAGATTATATAATGATTAAAGCACTTTGAGCTGCAACGTTTGCAGGAAATACAATACAAATAAAGTTATTATTATTATTATTATTATTATTATTATTATTATTATTAGACACAGCCTCTACCTCCTGAGACACAACCTCTACCTCCTGAGACACAGCCTCTACCTCCTGAGACACAGCCTCTACCTCCTGAGACACAGCCTCTACCTGCTGAGACACAGCCTCTACCTCCTGAGACACAGCCTCTACCTCCTGAGACACAGCCTCTACCTCCTGAGACACAGCCTCTACCTCCTGAGACACAGCCTCTACCTCCTGAGACACAGCCTCTACCTCCTGAGACACAGCCTCTACCTCCTGAGACACAGCCTCTACCTCCTGAGACACAGCCTCTACCTCCTGAGACACAGCCTCTACCTCCTGAGACACAGACTCTACCTCCTGAGACACAGCCTCTACCTCCTGAGACACAGCCTCTACCTCCTGAGACACAGCCTCTACCTCCTGAGACAGCCTCTACCTCCACCAGCCTCTACCTCCTGAGACACAGCCTCTACCTCCTGAGACACAGCCTCTACCTCCTGAGACACAGCCTCTACCTGCTGAGACATAGCCTCTACCTCCACCAGCCTCTACCTCCTGAGACACAGCCTCTACCTCCTGAGACACAGCCTCTACCTCCTGAGACACAGCCTCTACCCCCTGAGACACAGCCTCTACCTGCTGAGACACAGCCTCTACCTCCTGAGACACAGCCCTCTACCTCCTGAGACACAGCCTCTACCTCCTGAGACACAGCCTCTACCTCCTGAGACACAGCCTCTACCTCCTGAGACACAGCCTCTACCTGCTGAGACACAGCCTCTACCTCCTGAGACACAGCCTCTACCTCCTGAGACACAGCCTCTACCTGCTGAGACACAGCCTCTACCTCCTGAGACACAGCCTCTACCTCCTGAGACACAGCCTCTACCTCCTGAGACACAGCCTCTACCTGCTGAGACACAGCCTCTACCTCCTGAGCCACAGCCTCTACCTCCTGAGACACAGCCTCTACCTGCTGAGACACAGCCTCTACCTCCTGAGACACAGCCTCTACCTCCTGAGACACAGCCTCTACCTCCTGAGACAGCCTCTACCTCCACCAGCCTCTACCTCCTGAGACACAGCCTCTACCTCCTGAGACACAGCCTCTACCTCCTGAGACACAACCTCTACCTCCACCAGCCTCTACCCCATACTGGTCCCAACCCCCCCATACTGGTCCCCCCGCCCCCCCCAGTCCCCCCCATACTGGTCCCCCCGCCCCCCCCAGTCCTACTCACCTCGTGGGCGACGATGCTGGATATGCGGACCACCCTCTTCACCGCCGGGTTCCGGTTCCGTTCCGTCCCGACCAATCCCATCATGCCTAGCGGCCCCACGGTGTTCCTGCGCTGGCCCCCGGCCAACCCCGCCCCCCCCCCCTCCTGCCCCGCACTGCCCCGCCCGCTCAGGGACATGGTCCTGCTGCCCTCAGGCTCCGCCCCTCCCCACCGCCCCCCAAGCTCCGCCCCTCCGCAGCTCCCACGGTTCGCTCTCGCCATGGTAGCTAGTTAGCTGCTAGCTAGCCTCCCGCACTCATCTCAACCCTCTCCCTCCTCCCTCCCTCTCCTGAGTCTCACCCTCTCCTCAGTCTCACCCCCTCTCCCCCTCCTTCTCCTCAGTCTCACCCTCTCCTCAGTCTCACCCCCTCTCCCCCCTCCTTCTCCTCAGTCTCACCCTCTCCTCAGTCTCACCCCCTCTCCCCCTCCTTCTCCTCAGTCTCACCCTCTCCTCAGTCTCACCCCCTCTCCCCCCTCCTTCTCCTCAGTCTCACCCCCTCTCGTCTCCCCCCTCTCCGGAGACCTCAAACAGGAGGCTCTCAGAGGCTGTGAACACA
>NC_137675.1:2417885-2432885 GCF_963989245.1 Nansenia antarctica | reverse complement strand
GGGGGTCAGATCCCTGGGGCTCAATAATGAGATGAGATGAGAGGGGCCCAGAGGAAATAAGACCACCACCATCAGCCACACCTCTGGAATTACAATCACCTGTAGTGGCAGCGCCTCAATAATAGATGAGGTCGCCCCGGAGAGAGAGAGAGAGAGAGAGAGAGAGAGAGAGAGAGAGAGAGAGAGAGAGAGAGAGAGAGAGAGAGAGAGAGAGAGAGAGAGAGAGAGAGAGAGGGAGGGAGAGAGAGAGACAGAGAGGGAGAGAGAGAGAGAGGGAGGGAGAGAGAGAGAGAGAGAGAGAGAGAGAGAGAGGGAGAGAGAGAGAGAGAGAGAGAGAGAGAGAGAGAGAGGGAGAGAGAGAGACAGAGCGAGAGAGGGAGAGAGAGACAGAGAGAGAGAGGGAGAGAGAGACAGAGAGAGAGAGAGAGAGGGAGAGAGAGACAGAGAGAGAGAGGGAGAGAGAGACAGAGAGAGAGAGAGCGAGGGAGAGACAGAGAGAGAGAGAGGGAGGGAGAGAGAGAGAGAGAGAGAGAAGGAGAGAGAGAGAGAGAGAGAGGGAGGGAAACACACACATGCTGCAGATGCAGATACAGATAATGACGTTATCTGTACACCCGTAGCCTACAGAGAGGCCAGGGGAGGCTGGCGGAGGTAGAAATCGGAGGACGGGCTCATTGTACACCGCAAAAAGTAAATCAAGGCAATACATGATTGTTTTTTGTCTGACCGCACTAGTTTTAAGATATCTTTTACTTGTTTTAGGAAACATTTTACAACTTGACATCTTCCTGTTCTGTTGGCAGATAATTGTGCTTATTTTAAGTATTATTCCCCCATTTTATTGTTTTTTTTCATGTTTTTGAGAGCTGACTTGTAATGCCTGGAACAGATTGAGGAATGTTATCAAACACGATCAGGGATCTCCTCATCAGCCAGTATAAACTTTCGTCCTCAGGGAAACTCTACCTTACTGTACTTTAAAAACATAAATAAATAATGATTCAACCTTTATTTAACCAGGCCGTCCTTTGAGATTAAAATCTCTTTTTCGAGGGAGACCTGGCCAAGAAAGCACAGCAGTACAAGAACAACGTCACAACCCTGGAGGATAAAAACGAAACATAATAAATAACACACAAGAGATAAGAGCAGATAAATATTCTAGGAAACATTTTAAGGAGTAGCAACATTAAACATTTCTGTCACACGATTTACAATCAGAGCTTTGAACTTTCTCAGGAAGACGAGGTTGTTAAGCTGTAGATTGTTCTGGAGGTTATTCCATGACCAGGTTATTAAGCTGTAGTGTGTTCTGGAGGTTATTCCATGACCAGGGTGCAAAATAAGAGAAAGCTGCTTTGCCAAGTTCCAAGCGAGTCTTGGGTACCTGGTAGAGCAACAACCATCTAGTGGAACGAAAATCATAACAGCTGTTGTTGAGTGACCTGAGATTACATCGATATGAGGGGAGTTTGCCCAGTGTGGCTTCGTAAATAAAGATGTACCAGTGATGCTGTCTCCTTAGGCTTAATGGAGGCCAGGAGACCAGCTCATACAGTACACAGTGATAATGAGCACTGCGTCTCCTGAGACACCCGCTTTTCCCCTCTACTGTGTCCCCTAAAAACTTCTATTGACCCCCTTGTACTGTTTCTCTGTTTCTCCTGTGTCAATTTATTTTAATTTTTTTAAAGGCTAGGTTTAGAAGAAGGTGATAGGAGAAGGTTTTTCCTTCTATCAAAGGCCCCGGGCCTGAGCTGGATTACTCTTCCTGCTACGACTGGTGGATTGATGATTCACTTGCTTAGTCAAATGTATCGATTGTAAGTCGCTTTGGAATAAGGCGTCTGCTAAATGCCAAACATGTAAACGTAAATGAGTTGGATATGAAACGTAAAGAGCCTCCCCTGGTGTTCTACCTCCCCCAGCCTCACCTACATACAGCCAGTCCTCCAGGTCTATATATACACCTGGTAGTATTGTGTGTGTGTGTGTGTGTGTGTGTGTGTGTGTGTGTGTGTGTGTGTGTGTGTGTGTGTGTGTGTGTTGATCAATGAGAAGTCAGAACCATGAATAATGGCTGCCAGCATCGTCTGCTAGCTAATAATAAACCTCTCTCACACACACACACACACACACACACACACACACACACACATACACACACACACACACACACACACACACACACACCGCTGAGATTAGGGGCGGCTGTGTCTCAGAGCCGGCGTCTAATAATCAAGGTTGGCAGATCAGCAGTTGGAATCCCGGCTGGCCCCATGTGGAGGTGTCCTTGGGCAAGACACTGAACACCAAATTGCTCCCAATGAGCGAATGAGAATGTGAATGGGTGAATGACATCTATTATACATCTATATCTCTCCTGTCTATCTATTATACATCTATATCTATCTATATCTATCTATTATACATCTATATCTATCTATTATACATCTATATCTATCTATATCGATCTATTATACATCTATATCGATCTATTATTCATCTTTATCTATCTATATCGATCTATACATCTATATCTATCTATTATACATCTATATCTATCTATTATACATCTATATCTATCTATTATACATATATATCTATCTATTATACATCTATATCTATCTGTATCTATCTATTATACATCTATATCTATCTGTATCTATCTATTATACATCTATATCTATCTATCTATCTATCTATCTGTATCTATCTATTATACAACTATATCTATCTAATATACATCTATATATATCTATCTATCTATCTATGTATGTATCAATCTATCTATCTATTTATCTATCTATCTATCTATCTATCTATGTATCTATCTATCGATGTATCTATCTATCTATCTATCTATCTATCTATCTATCTATCTATCTATCTATTATACTTAAGCAAACGTCTCGACACATTTTCAAACAGGCTTTATTTTGATAAACAGACCACATATTGGGAATCTACATGGTTACTTTGGGTAGGATTTTTATTTTTATTTATTTTTAAGTTGATAAAATGTCCTTGAGATTGAATTAAAAGTCTGTTATATTTGGAATGTTGACCGTGAAACAGGCGTATTCATTTCGAACTGTGATGAGGCTCTACTAATCGTAGCTGTGGTATACGCTCAATATACCACGGCTATGAACCAATCAGATTGCTTGATTTCACCCATCCGTTTTATAAATCTACATATGGGGTACCATATATATATAATCTTTGATGATCTTTGAAGGTAATCTCTAAAGTCTGTATCCTTGGTCTCCACACTGAGCATGACCCAGACCATGGCTGTGTTCCAACATGTCTCACTCTATCTAGGACGTGTACCAAGTATAGACAGACTGCAATGACGCATTTTGGAACGCGGCCGATGTCATGTATTGAATGTCATCAAACACAGAGGGTCAATACAGGCTAAAGAGAAAACAGGTAGATCATGTCTCTTCTCCTCCTCTCCTCCTCTCCTCTCTTCTCCTCTCCTCTCCTCTCCTCTCCTCTCCTCTCTTCTCCTCTCCTCTCCTCTCCTCTCCTCCTCTCCTCCTTTCCTTTCCTCTTCTCTCCTCTCCTCTCCTCCCATCTCCTCTCCTCTCCCCCTCTCCTCTCCTCCTCTCCTCTCCTCTTCTCCTCTCCTTTCATCTCCTCTCCTCATTTCTTCTCCTCTCCTCTCCCCTCCTCTCCTCTCCTCTCTCCTCTCCTCTCCTCTCCTCTGCTCTCCTCTCTCCTCCTCTCCTCTCCTCTCTCCCCTCCTCTCCCCATCTCTCCTCTCCCCTTCTCCTCTCCTCTTCCCTCCTCTCCTCTCCTCTCTCCACCTCTCTCCTCTCCTCCTCACCTCTCCTCTCCTCTCCTCTCCTCTCCTCTCCCCTCCTCCTCTCCTCTCCTCTCTCCTCCTCTCCTCTCCTCTCCTTTCTCCCCTCCTCTCCCCATCTCTCCTCTCCTTTCCTCTTCTCTCCTCTCCTCTCCCCTTCTTCTCTCCTCTTCCCTCCTCTCCTCCCCTCCTCCTCTCTCACCTTCCTCATCTGTCCTTCTGTCTATGTAAGTCCAGAAGGTCCCACCCAGTCTGTTGGTGCAGACAGTAATACAGTACAGGTCATCTGTGATGGTCATAACACACCTCTGTGGCCTTTCTGAGTGTGTGTGTGTGTGTGTGTGTGTGTGTGTGTGTGTGTGTGTGTGTGTGTGTATGTGTGTGCATGTGTGCGTGTGTGTGTGTGTGTGTGTGTATGTGAATGTTAGGTGGTCAGAGCAACCACAGAGTCATTACACAGAGAAGAAGAACAGCCATCCTGGGGGAAGGGGGGGGGGCTGTGTGTTTGGGGTGGGGGGGGGGGGGCAGGGGGGGGGGCGGGGGGGGGGGGGGCTGTATCTATAGAGCACTCAGGAGCCCCGGAACTGACTATTTTTGGACAACAGCCCAGAGGTATCTAGTTCTCTACCTCTCTTTATATCTATTTCTCTTTCTCTCTTTCTCTCTTTCTCTATTTCTCTCTCTCTTTCTCTATTTCTCTCTCTCTCTTTCTCTCTCTTTCTCTCTCTGTCTCTTTCTCTCTCCCTCTCCATCTTTCTCTGTCTCTCTTTCTCTCTCCTTCTTTCTCTCTCTCTCTCGAACTCTCTGTCTCTTTCTCTCTCTCTCTCTTTCTTTCTCTCTATTTCTCTCTCTATCTCTCTCTTTCTCTCTCTCTGCTCACACACACACACACACACACACACACACACATACACACACACATACACACACACACACACCAGAGTTGTAAACAAGTCGGGAGTTACATTTAGCAGACACATTTATCCAGAGCAACGTACAACAAACACATGAGTGTGTGTGAGTGAGTCATCTGTCCCCCAGTCACAGCAGCTCTGTGCTCAGGCCAGGGGCCAGGGGGTCAGGGGTCAGGGGCCAGGGGGTCAGGGGCCAGGGGCCAGGGCCGTCACAATGCTACAAGCTCCTGAGATCCCTTGCTACCCTTTCTCTTTCTCTTTCCCTCCCTCACTCTCTCTCCCCCTCTCCCTCCCTCTCTCTCTCCCCTGCCTCCTTCCTCTCCCCCCTTCCTCCCTCTCCCTTCCTCTCTCTCTCCGCCCTCTCTCCCTCTCCCTCCCTCTCTCTCTCCGCCCTCTCTCCCCCCTTCCTCCCTCTCCCTTCCTCTCTCTCTCCGCCCTCTCTCCCTCTCCCTCCCTCTCTCTCTCCGCCCTCTCTCCCTCCTTCCTCCCTCTCTCTCTCCCTCCTTCCTCCCCATCTCTCTCCCCTCCCTCTCCCTCTCTCTCCCCATCCCTCTCCCTCTCTCTCCATCCCCCCCTCACTCTCTCTCCCCCCGCCCTCCCTCCCTCCCCCCCTCCCCCCTCCCTCTCAGAGGACCAGATGAGGGCGTCCTCTAATTGCGGAGGTGCGTATCTCTCCCTCTCTCCCTCCCTCTCTCTCTCCCTCTCTCTCTCCAGTAATAACGTCTCTCCTTGGCCTTCTGATGATCTCCTCCACAGCCTCATTAACCAACACACACTCCTCCACCGCCCAATCCCCTCTGAGACCACCACCATCATTACAGCATAACAGGGCTCCTAATGGCTTAGCTAAGGCTGCACACACACACACACACACACACACACACACACACACACACAGACACACAGACACATACACACACACACACAGACACACAGACATACAGACACACACATGCACACATGCACACACGCGCACACACACACACACACACACACACACACACACACACAAAGTCATCCTATAAACACTCTCTCTCAGGAAATAAATCCTTTCCCTGTTTAACCTAAAGGAGCATATAAGCCTAAGGGAGGCTGGTGGAGGTGGAAATCGGAGGCCGGGCCGGTCCTAATGCCATGTAATGGAATGAGGGATGAGGTGTGTGTGTGTGTGTGTGTGTGTGTGTGTGTGTGTGTGTGTGTTTGATGCCGTTCCTCATTCAGATCCATGCCTTACAACGAGCCCAGCCTCTGATTCCTGCCTCCACCAGCCTCCCCTGGCCTCTGCCCTTCCGTATATAAAGTCCTCAGTCAAACCTTGAGATGGTGTTTGGATCTACAGTGTTCAGCAGTTCTAAATGATCTGTCATATGATCACAAAGTTCACTCTTATGACTTTTGATAATTTTGTTCACCTTGCAAACTCCTGTCTACTACTACTACTACTACTACTACTACTACTACTACTACTACTACTACTACTACTACTACTACTACTACTACTACTACTACTACTGTTATGGCCAATTTTACTTTGGGCTTTTATTTTGGATGAGTTGTGTTTAATGTTTTGAGTTATATTTATATTTCATGATTAATGTTTATTTTATGTTTTTGGTTATAGAATTATTAATGTTTTAGTTGTAATTGATTCTCACGTGGTCAGGTGATAGGATGGGCCCAGGTGTATTTATGGAGTCAATTAGCAGCACCTGGGTGGATGGAAATAGGTTAGACTGGCAACAACATTATTTTTGACCACGTTGGCTTTACGACTTTTCGTTTCGAGAATAAAGGAGACGAGGAGATGATTGCGAGGGAAAAACAACTCTATCAATTAATCGCATCACGTAGAGGGAAACTGGGTGTCCTCACTCGCAAGTGTAATGAAATAAACACGCTTATGGAGGCCGGAGACACAAATGATGAAGTCATTAACCAAGTTGCTGTTTTTAACCAATACCTAGCACAATTCATGGAGTTGCAAACGAATGTTCAGATTTTATTCATTGACGAGTATGAACACAATGACAAAAGAGAAAATGATCACAATGACTGGTATGAACCGAAATTGGTTGGTTTTAAAAGCTTTTTGGACGGGGTTGAATTTTGGTTGAAGTGTGATGAAGTGGGAAAGGGTAAAGTTATGGCTGATGAAGTGGACACATTGGACAATGATTTGCATGGAAAGGTGACAGCGTGTCACAAACCGGTAAAGCACACAGCAAAGCCTCAAGTCGCAGCAGTGCTGCGTTCAGCTCTTTATCTAATGCGCAAGTTCAACGCGCTGTGCTCAAAGCGCGACTGAGTACCTTGGATGAACAATTAGATTTGGACATGGAAGAAACCCAAATGAGAACAAAGAGAGACGGAAGAGACACAAATGAAAGCTAAGAGAGAAAAGCTTGACATTCGAACTAAATTAGCTGTTGCAGAGGCCACAATAAAGGCCCTCACAGAGACCCATTCACAAGTTTCATCCACGGCCATGGATAAGCCTGCTGACCTTAGTCGTCCTACAGCAGACAAAACCTGCACAGAATATATTCTTCCAGCTTGGCCAACAGTGTCAAATGGTTCAAACAAAGAATAACCCCCGAACAAAAAATCTCAAATAAACCCAAACACACTTCATCTCGAGTGGAAACACAAAGCTCCCCAAATGAACCCAAAAGGCTCTTTCAAGGCAATGACACACGTACATCCCAAAATGATTCTCTCGCTGACGTCATGACAAAGCAAAACACAATAACAGAATTACAAATAAAACAACACGCAATGTCTCGACTTCCACCAAGAGATTTTTCTGTTTTTTATGGTAACCCACTGCACTACAGGTCATTTATTAAATCTTTTGAGTTAACCATCGAAACCAAGACTGATGACATGGAGCAAAGACTTTATTATTTGGAACAATACACATTTGGAGAGCCAAGGAATCTGGTGCGCAGTTGTTTTCATATGACACCTGATAAAGGCTACAAGGAAGCCAAGGAACAACTTGAGTGGCATTTTGGAAATAAAATCACCATCACATCTGCATTCATGGAAAAGGCATTGAAATGGCCTGCCATCAAGGCAGGGGATGCTATTGGTATGAGATCATATGCAATCTTTTTGAAAAGTTCTCTCAATACAATGCAGGAAATGGACTATGTTATGGATCTAGAAACACCATCCAATTTACGAATCATTGTGTCTAAACTTCCATTCAAACTTCGAGAAAGGTGGAGAGCAGTTGCCTGCACAATTCATGACAAACACAAGCAGACCGCCTCATTTAGAGATGTACTTGCATTTATTGACAAACAACAAAGAATAATGCTGGATACTATCTTCGGGGAAATTCAAAATCCCTTGGTTAGAGTCTCAGATGAGAAAGTACAGTGCAAAGCCTATCAAAAATCGACCACCAGGGGTAGCAGTTTTGCCACAGCTGTATCAACTACATCTGAGCCATCAAGGTGGCAGCCCAACAGACAAACACCTATTACGACCAGCAGCCCAAGTGCTTTCACAAAGCCCTGCATGTTCTGTGGCAGAAACCATTCGTTGGAAATATGTCAAATATTCCAAATCAAACCAAATGCCGAAAAGGTGGAATTCTTGAAAACCAAAGGAATGTGTTTTGGATGTTTGGAGAGTGGACACATGAGTGGAAGTTGCCAGAAGCGCATGACATGCAATGTGTGTAATAAAACTCATCCAACTATCCTACACATACAGCAAACAATGGAAAATCTAAGACAGGAAACCAGCTCGGACACACTTGTCACCATGGCAACCGGTAGCCATACTGGGGCCGGAACTACGAAGTGCGCTCTGGCAATCGTCCCTGTCAAAATCAAAATGGAAAATGGAACAAGGTGCATACAAACGTATGCCTTCCTGGACCCAGGGGGCTCGGCAACATTCTGCACCAAGGAGTTGTCTAAGCAGCTTCAAGCCCCTGGCAAGAAAACAAACATACTTTTAAAGACAATGGGTCAAGAAAAGGTAACAACCAGTTTTAAAATATCTGGCATCGAAATAGCTGCATTAGACAGTGACACATTTTTTAAACTGCCTGATGTTTTTACACAGTCATCTATCCCTGTGACACACAACAACATTCCCAAGAAGGAAGACATAACAAAATGGCCTTACCTGGAGGAGGTTGACTTGATAACAATCAATGCTAGCATTGGGCTACTGATAGGTGTCAACTCCCCAAAAGCTTTAGAACCATGGAAGACCATTAACAGTGAAGGTAGTGAATTAACAGTGAAGGTAGTTAATTAAATTAATTAAATTAAATAATAAAATTAATTATAATTAGTGGGCCTTACGCTGTTAAAACTATTCTCGGCTGGGTTATCAATGGCCCGCTTGGCTCTGGGGAGAATGGAAAAGTAATTGACTCCACTGCACAAGTCAACAGAATATCTGTCACCAACTTGGAGGACCTGTCACAGGAAGATCAGTTTTTAAAAATAGTGTCTAATTCAGCTGAGCTTAAAGATCGTCGTTACCACCTGAAACTTCCTTTTCGTGAACACAATGTGATCATGCCCAACAATACAGCCCATCAAGGACCTTCACACATGTTAAGAAGGTTCAAGAAGGATTTGAAAGAGAAAACAAGTCCTAAATCAGGAAGGAAGGATTTGAAGGAGAAAGCAAGTCCTAAAAGTCAAACTCAAACAAAGGCTGTGAAGATGGAAACAAGGGAGAAGAGACAGAAGGTGAAAGCTACCTCTCGAGCTGGAGGGAATAAGAAGCCAAGGATGGCCGAGGACCTCAAGAAACTCATGAAAGGAGGCAGAGCGACTCTGGATGATGTGCATGAACCAATGGACACACAAGATTACCCACTGGACCAGCTAGTGGTTGAGAACCTTGAGCAGCATACTGCAGGGTTGGAGCACTTTGACACAGTCATGAACCAGGCTGTCTTCCATGAACATTTAAGAACATGTGGAAAATGTATTATTCTGGAAACAATGGATGAAAGAATACCTCCCCTAGTGCAACAATGCCAAAAGTGGAATAGCGCCCATCGAAACGTTCTTAGTTGGAGATCTAGTCATCATAGTTGATGAATGAATGAATGAATGAATGAATGAATGGTCTTTATTGTCATTGCTACAGTACAGGTACCAAACAACGAAATTTAGGAGGGGTCTGCCCCAAGAAATTCATGGTCTATGGGAAACATTACAAACCCTACAAAGTGTTATAACGGTTTTGTTTTTGTTTGAAGCAGAATAAGTTGCTCTTCAGTTATTGTTTTGGGAATTTGAAGTTAAGAATATTGAAATGGAAAAAATTAATTTGTTCGTAAGCACATTTGAATTAATCCTGTATGTAAAAGAAATTATGTACAGTAGATGCGTAATAATGTTATTGGAAAATACATTGGAATGTTATATTATTTTGGAATGGACAAATTTGTACGTAAATGTTTATGTTGAAATCGTTTTGAATTCTAGGCATGTGCTAATATTGTCACAGCTCCGCCCCTGGCTCATCAGCTGTCGATCAGTGGACGATTAAGAGCGCCCCTGACTCATCAGCCGTCGATCAGTGGTGCCAGGTGTGGACGATTAAGACCGCGACTGGCTCCTACTTAAGCTCTGCTCCTGCTTCCAGTCAACGCCAGATCGTTGCCATTTAATGGTTGGTCCCGTTCGTTCCCTCTACTCTAGTTCTTACCCGTTACCCTAGCCTAACCCTGTTCTCCTTGTTCCCCGCTAAGGATTCCCTGCCTGCCGACCTCCTGCCTGCCTGACTACCCTGCTCCCTGCCTGATCCCTGCCTGCCTGTACTTTCCCTCCTGCCTGATCCCCAGCCTGTCTGCCGACCACTCCGCCTGCCTGACCTCCTGCCTGTCTGCCGACCACTCCGCCTGCCTGACCCCCCTGCCGTTCTGACTACCTGCCTACCTGCCTGACCTCCAGCCTGTCTGCCTACCTGCCTACCTGCCTGATCCCCTGCCTGTCTGACTACCTATCTACCTCCAGCCTGCTCCTCCTGACACCCCTACCCTACAATAAATCATTATTATTGTTGTACTACCTGTTCTCCGTTGTCTGCTTCTGGGTTCCGCCCTCTGGTCATGACAAATATGGACATTCTACTGGAAAGAGTTTTCACCCCTCTTTTTTGATCAAACTCTCTTGGACTATTCACATGCACATACACATGGACTTTGATTATTATTTTTTAAAATGTATAAAAATAAATGACTGTACAATGATATGATAATATCATCATTGTATGTGCTAATTGAGAATTATGTGTAATGACAATGATATGTACTGATAATATTGTAATTAAATAATTGATGACGATTTATGTAGTAATGATGTATTTGAATGCTTTATGCTTAGTTTGGTTTATGAATAGTAAATAATTACTGTATATTGAACATAACAATGTATGATGGCATTTGTTTGGTAGATAGCCATAATGTAGGACTTAATAATTTTCAGTTTTACAAAAACTAGGGGCCGGAATGTTATGGCCAATTTTACTTTGGGCTTTTATTTTGGATGATTTGTGTTTAATGTTTTGAGTTATATTTATATTTCATGATTAATGTTTATTTTATGTTTTTGGTTATAGAATTATTAATGTTTTAGTCGTAATTGATTGTCACGTGGTCAGGTGATAGGATGGGCCCAGGTGTATTTATGGAGTCAATTAGCAGCACCTGGGTGGATGGAAATAGGTTAGACTGGCAACAACATTATTTTTGACCACGATCACTCTTTTTCTGTAATCACATACTTTACCGTTGGCTTTATGACTTTTCGTTTCGTTTGAATACATTGGATTACTTTTCGGACAATAAATCTTTAACATTTTATACAACATACAAGGAAAGCGTGGCGTGCGTGATTATCCAACCCGGACTATTACTGTTTTCATTCACAACGTGGAATTGGCGGCTACAACTACTACTACTACTACTACTACTACTACTACTACTACTACTACTACTACTACTACTACTACTACTACTACTACTACTACTACTACTACTACTACTACTACTACTACTACTACTACTACTACTACTACTACTACTACTACTACTACTACTACTACTACTACTACTACTACTACTACTACTACTACTACTACTACTACTACTACTACTACTACTACTACGTCCTCGGACGAACCCTCCATCGGCGCTTCCAGTCATCCCGATCCTCCATACATCTGGCTAGCTCCCTGGTCTTCCATACATCTGGCTAGCTCCCTGGTCCTCCATACATCTGGCTAGCTCCCTGGTCCTCCATACATCTGGCTAGCTCCCTGGTCCTTCATACATCTGGCTAGCTCCCTGGTCCTCCATACATCTGGCTAGTTCGCCGGTACTTTCCGCTCCTCCATCTTTTCTGTTATTTTTTCTGAGTGGGGCAGTCCCACTCATATTTTTTCATTTTTATTGAAAGATACAGTGAAGATTTAGACAGGAAGGATGGGTGAGAGAGAGGAGGGATGACATGCAGGATATGTCCCCGGCCGGAATCGAACCGGGGACCCTGCGGTTACATGGTCAGCGCTTAACCCGCTACGCCACCTAAGCGCCCCTCCTCCATCTTTCTTGAGCACGTCCACGTATGTTAGTGTGGGACGCCCTTGTGATCGATGCCCGTGTGTGTTGGCTCCCACAGAACCAGTTTGCTGGCTGCCAGCCTCATTCTCCTGACTGCTATTTTTTCGCTTATCCTTGGTGACCCCCCCCCCCATACAGATGCTTATTGGTAATATGCTCGCTCTTGTCGAAGTACTGCACGCAGCATTCTGTCTACTGTACACAATGACTCACAATCTTGCCCCTCTGCCTTTGACAGAGTTTGCATTACAATGCTCTGAGAACATCAGGCAGACAAGAGCCATCCACATCCACTAGAGGCAGCTGTGTGGTGCAGTGTAGGTCCACTGAGTTGGGCCGTTGGGCTTTTTGCATCAGAGCTTCACAGACTACACTTCTGGAGCTTAATACCCAGCTCAAAAAAAAATCTACCCTGAGCTAACCGACTTCAAATCAAAACTGAACTCATGGCTGATCGATAACCAATCATGTGACCACTCTTTGATGTCGTGTTTTCTTGAGTGTAAAGTGTGATGTTTTTATGTCCTGCAGTTCTGTTTTATGTGATATTTCTATGTCCTGTAGTTCTGTTTTAAACTCAATGTTTATGACATCTGAGGCCGTATTTCCCCTGTGGATTTACCTGCCCAGGGATGCTGATGCAACTCAGCTACCCAGCTAATTCAGGGAGAGTCAAAGACTGTCCATCCTCCCTTTTAAATAGAGAAATATGTAGACAGCTACAGCATACAGCAGGCTGAGTAGGTTATCACACGTGACATCATCATTCACTGCTTCTTGTGCTACACAGATCTATTCGTACTCCTCATATTTCTATATCTTATATATATATATATATATATATATATATATTATATCTTACATATCTTTATTGTACATATTATATAATATATCTATATTGTATATAATAATATTAATAGAAATACATTGGACTTATATAGCGCTTTTCTAGACACTCAAAGACACTTTACAAACTGAAAAGATCGAGTAGTAATAATAAAAATAAACAAAAGAAAGTATAGAGGTCTAATTAATGTTTAGATTACTAATCTAAATCTAAGTGTCTTTGTAGGACAATCTACTCTGTATACTGCAATTACACCTAGTAGATTTCGGGCGGAGAAGCGGCGAACAAGCAACGCCAGCGTCCTCTCTCGACCGGCATTTTTTGAAAAGCTCAAATTTGTATCACTGTATATATTGTATATATTATATATTGTATATATTATATCTTATATATTATCATATATATTGTAAATGTGATCTATGGTGTACCACCCTAGAGGAGCGGCCCTGCCTCAGCAGCAGCAGTGATGGACAGGACAATAAGACCTGAGCATCAAATATTCATGCAGAGTTTTAATATGTCAGACTGGGACAGAGGGAGGGGGGGGGGGCAGATCCTCTCCTCCGACCTCCCCCCCCTCCTTTCCTGCCTCCCCCAATGGACTGTTCTGCAGTCTGCAGCCTGCTAGGAGTATACACAGAACACCAGATGTTAAGTGACATGGTAATGGTGTTCAGGATGTTGTTGTTAGAGCTTTGAGCAGAACAGACAAGCAAGCAGCAGAATTTTAAGCGTCTTAAAAGCATTGCTGTATTATTGTGTTCTACCTCCCCCAGCCTCCCCTGGTGTTCTACCTCCCCCAGCCTCCCCTGGTGTTCTACCTCCCCCAGCCTCCCCTGGTGTTCTACCTCCCCCAGCCTCCCCTGGTGTTCTACCTCCCCCAGCCTCCCCTGGTGTTCTACCTCCCCCAGCCTCTCCTGATGGATGGGTCTGTCCACCTTTAACAGAACGGTGTGTTTCTCGCTCTCAGCTGAACCAGGTCATGGGCCTTAATAAAGCCCCAAATAGCCCCCCCCTCCCCCATCCCCCCTCCCATCTCCCCCCCCAAGGCTGCCTCTCAGGGCCCCGTAATGAGAACATGATGGAGTCCTCCTGAAAGGGTCTGATTGGTCCCTGGTGGAAGCCAGCCAATAGGCACGCGGAGAAACGCACCGTAATTTTAAAAGGCAATTTAGGCCTTTAGGCCACAGGAGAGCAGAGTGTCTCCCTGTGTCTATATGAGGAGCCGCGCGCTGCCAGACACCAGCCAGGAGCTAGGCTAGGAGCTAGGCTAGGAGCTAGGCCAGGAGCTAGGCCAGGAGCTAGACCAGGAGCTAGGCTAGGAGCTAGGCTAGGAGCTAGGCCAGGAGCTAGACCAGGAGCTAGGCTAGGAGCTAGGCCAGGAGCTAGGCTAGGAGCTAGACCAGGAGCTAGACCAGGAGCTAGGCTAGGAGCTAGGCCAGGAGCTAGGCTAGGAGCTAGACCAGGAGCTAGGCCAGGAGCTAGGCTAGGAGCTAGACCAGGAGCTAGGCTAGGAGCTAGGCTAGGAGCTAGGCCAGGAGCTAGGCTAGGAGCTAGGCTAGGAGCTAGGCCAGGAGCTAGGCTAGGAGCTAGGCTAGGAGCTAGACCAGGAGCTAGACCAGGAGCTAGACCAGGAGCTAGACCAGGAGCTAGACCAGGAGCTAGGCCAGGAGCTAGGCTAGGAGCTAGACCAGGAGCTAGGCTAGGAGCTAGGCTAGGAGCTAGACCAGGAGCTAGACCAGGAGCTAGACCAGGAGCTAGGCTAGGAGCTAGGCCAGGAGCTAGACCAGGAGCTAGGCTAGGAGCTAGACCAGGAGCT
>NC_137675.1:2412885-2415385 GCF_963989245.1 Nansenia antarctica | reverse complement strand
TGCGCTAATGGCTCTGCCCGGCCTGCCCTTCAGCTGAAACAACAACACCAACAACAACGTCTTCATCTGAACAGCTGCGGTGGAGACCTTAATATGTATTTAGAAAGTAGGTGACCCCCCCTACCCCCAGCCCCTCCAGCCCGCACCCCCAATCCCGAAAATCACAGGGTAATTCAGACACTAGAGGCAGATAAAACACATCAGAAAGGACAGCTGCCACCCCCCCCATCCCCATTTAAAAAATTAGGTGACCCCCCGTGCACCCCGCCCCCCCCCCCCCCCGAAAATCACAGGGTAATTCAGACACTAGAGGCAGATAAAACACACCAGAGAGGACAGCTGCCCCCCCCCCCCCCCCCCCACAGCCCCCCACCGCCCTCATAGACAGACAGAGAGGCAGACGGGCCATTATGTTATCTTGCCTTACGCAACACAGCGCACACGCAGGGCAACCCCAGGGACAGCAGCCTCAGTAGAGCCTGCAGGGGCGGCTGCTGTTCTCAGGAGGGTGGAGTCTCCGTCTAATGATCACAAGGTCAGCAGATCGGCGGTTCGAGCCCCGGCTGGCCACATGTCGAAGTGTCCTTGGGCAAGACACTGAACCCCAAAATTGCTCCCAGTGAGCGGTCCGGCGCCTTGCATGGCAGCTTGCCGCCATTGGTGTGTGAATGTGTGTGTGAATGGGTGAATGAGAGGCCGTTGTAAAGCGGGTTTGGATAAAGGCGCAAATAAGTCTGTCTGTTTACCATTTCACCCCTGGAGCCCTCACGACTCCTCTGTCTCCACCGCCATGACCCCCCCCCCCCCCCCCCCCCCCCCCCTGCTCCCACATAGCCATGATCCCCCCTCCTCCCACACCTCCATGACGCCCCCCCCTCCTCCCACACATCCTATCCACTAGTCTGGTCTCTGAACCAGGGGGGGGGGCATTAAACCCTCACTGTCCGTACCACGATAGCCTGTCTCTGCTGTGGAGATGAGGTGGTGAATGGGGGACGGGGGTACTTGTTGTGGGACAAAGTACTTACAGGTCTCATTACAACCCCCCCCCCCCCAACCAAGAAGAATCTGGGTCCAAAACCCTCCCCACTCCATCCCTCCCAGCGGGTCGCACCATGTTTGGTATATAGAGCGACAGGATATGGCGGGTCGTACCATATTTGGTGTAGAGGGGTTAATGTTTCAATGTTTTATAACTGACCTGGTTAACCCTAACCCTGGGGCAGGTCGTACCATCTTTGGTGTGGAGGGGTTAATGTTTCAATGTTTTATAACTGACCTGGTCCCCCCCCGGGGTGGGTCGTACCATCTTTGGCATACCTAGCTACGGTATTCAGCAGGTCGTACCATCTTTGGTGTGGAGGGTTAATGTTTCAATGTTTTATAACTAACCTGGTCCCCCCCCCGGGGTGGGTCGTACCATCTTTGGCGTACCTAGCTACGGTATCAGCGGGTCGTACCATCTTTGGCGTAGAGGGAGATCTCCACCTTCCTCTCCTCGGCGCCCAGCAGAGCCTTGGCCATCTGCGCCATGGCGGGCCTCTTGGTGCGCGGGCCGTACAGGAAGCTGCAGGTGCATGGCTTCTGCATCACCTCAGCGCGCCGGTAGCCACACATGCCGCAGAATGCATCGTTGCAGAAGATGATGGCGCAGTTCTCCACGCGGCGTTGGCGATGATGAACTTACGATCTGGGGGAAGTGGGAGGAGGAGGAGGAGGAGGAGGAGGAGGGAGAGGTGGAGGAGGGAGAGGAGGAAGAGGAGGAGGAGGAGGGAGAGGAGGAGGAGGAGGGAGAGGAGGAGAAGGGAGAGGAGGAAGAGGGAGAGGAGGAGGGAGAGGAGGAAGACGAGGTGGGAGAGGAGGAGAAGGAGGAGGCGGGAGAGGTGGAGGAGGAAGAGGAGGAGGTGGGAGAGGAGGAGGAGGAGGGGGAAGAAGAGGAGGAGGAAGAGGAGGGAGGAGGAAGAAGAGGAGAGGGGAGAAAAGACGGTGTTAGATTAACCACCAACACCCAAAGAGTTCTAGACACTCACCCACCTAGAGGTGTTCCAAGTGTTCTACCATGGTGTTTTACCTAACAACAACACTCTGATTGGCTACAAAATTAAGCATCATCATTTATGCATTTTTGGACAATAGAACGTTGACACTTGGGCAACTTTATTCACCCTCTGCACTGAAGGAGTTAAGAACTAGATCAATGGTGTTCTAGACCCTAGGGCCCTAGGAAACCACCTGACAGGTGACAGGTGACATCCAACGGTTGTTGTTGTTGTTTACTCGACCACACAAAGGCCTTGTGAGGACACCCACAGGAAGAGACTGTGATACACTGACGCTGTTATCCAACATTTGGGAGGGAGGGAGGGAGAGAGGGAGAGAGAGAGGGAGGGGGGGTGAGGGAGGCAGGGAGCGAGGAGCGAGAGGATACGTTGCAGTGAGTGCATACATCTTTCAGTATACACGGTCCCAGCGGGAATCGAACCCACAACCTAAGCATTGT
>NC_137675.1:2406309-2410185 GCF_963989245.1 Nansenia antarctica | reverse complement strand
GTACCATCTTTGGCGTAGAGGGAGATCTCCACCTTCCTCTCCTCGGCGCCCAGCAGAGCCTTGGCCATCTGCGCCATGGCGGGCCTCTTGGTGCGCGGGCCGTACAGGAAGCTGCAGGTGCATGGCTTCTGCATCACCTCAGCGCGCCGGTAGCCACACATGCAGCAGAATGCATCGTTGCAGAAGATGATGGCGCAGTTCTCCACGCGCGCGTTGGCGATGATGAACTTACGATCTGGGGGAAGTGGGAGGAGGAGGAGGAGGAGGAGGAGGAGGAGGAGGGAGAGGTGGAGGATGGAGAGGAGGAAGAGGAGGAGGAGGAGGGAGAGGAGGAGGAGGAGGGAGAGGAGGAGAAGGGAGAGGAGGAAGAGGGAGAGGAGGAGGGAGAGGAGGAAGACGAGGTGGGAGAGGAGGAGGAGGAGGAGGGAGAGGTGGAGGAGGAAGAGGAGGAGGTGGGAGAGGAGGAGGAGGGAGAGGAGGAAGAGGAGGAGGAGGAGGGAGAGGAGGAGGAGGAGGGAGAGGAGGAAGAGGGAGAGGAGGAGGGAGAGGAGGAAGACGAGGTGGGAGAGGAGGAGGAGGAGGAGGGAGAGGTGGAGGAGGAAGAGGAGGAGGTGGGAGAGGAGGAGGAGGAGCAGAGGAGGAGGAGGAGGAGGAGGAGGGAGAGGAAGAGGAGGAGGAGAAGGGAGAGGAGGAGGGGTAAGAGGAGGGAGAGGAGGAGGGGGAAGAGGAGGGAGAGGAGGGAGAGGAGGAAGAGAAGAGGGGAGAAAGAAGAAGAGGAGGAGGGAGGAGAGGAGGAGGAGGGAGAGGAGGAGGGGGAAGAGGAAGGAGGAGGAGGAGGAGGGAGATGAGGAGGAGGAGGGAGAGGAGGCGGAGGAGGAGGGAGAGGAGGAGGAGGAGGAGGGAGAGGAGGCGGAGGAGGAGGGAGAGGAGGAGGAGGGAGAGGAGGAGGAGGAGGAGGGAGAGGAGAAAGGAGGAGGAGGGAGAGGAGGCGGAGGAGGAGGGAGAGGAGGAGGAGGAGGAGGAGGGAGAGGAAGAGGAGGAGGAGGAGGGAGAGGAGGAGGAGGGGGAAGAAGAGGGAGGAGGAAGAGGAGGGAGGAGGAAGAAGAGGAGAGGGGAGAAAGAAGACGGTGTTAGATTAACCCACCAACACCCAAAGAGTTCTAGAACACTCACCACCTAGAGTGTTCCAAGTGTTCTACATGGTGTTTTACCTAACAACAACACTCTGATTGGCTACAAAATTAAGCATCATCATTTATGCATTTTTGGACAATAGAACGTTGACAACTTGGGCAACTTTATTCACCCTCTGCACTGAAGGAGTTAAGAACTAGATCAATGGTGTTCTAGACCCTAGGGCCCTAGGAAACCACCTGACAGGTGACAGGTGACATCCAACGGTTGTTGTTGTTGTTTACTCGACCACACAAAGGCCTTGTGAGGACACCCACAGGAAGAGACTGTGATACACTGACGCTGTTATCCAACATTTGGGAGGGGAGGGAGGGAGAGAGGGAGAGAGAGAGGGAGGGGGGGGTGAGGGAGGCAGGGAGCGAGGAGCGAGAGGATACGTTGCAGTGAGTGCATACATCTTTCAGTATACACGGTCCCAGCGGGAATCGAACCCACAACCTAAGCATTGTCAGCCACGTGTTCTACCAACCGAGCCACAGAGGACCACAAAACCTTATCCCGAAACTGACCCGTCCTCTCCTGAGGTAAACAGCCCTGCCCTGTTTAAATGGACTGCACTTATATATCGCCTTTATCCAAAGCGCTTTACAACGGCCTCTCATTCACCCATTCACACACACATTCACACACCAATGGCGGCCAAGCTACCATGCAAGGCGCCGGCCGGCCCGCTCACTGGGAGCAATTTGGGGTTCAGTGTCTTGCCCAAGGACACTTCGACATGTGGCCAGCCGGGGCTCAAACCACCGATCTTCCTGTCTCTCCTGAGACACAGCCTCTACCTCCTGAGACACAGCCTCTACCTCCTGAGACACAGCAGCCTCTACCTCCTGAGACACAGCCTCTACCTCCTGAGACACAGCCTCTACCTCCTGAGACACAGCCTCTACCTCCTGAGACACAGCCTCTACCTCCTGAGACACAGCCTCTACCTCCTGAGACACAGCCTCTACCTCCTGAGACACAGCAGCTCTACCTCCTGAGACACAGCCCCTACCTCCTGAGACACAGCCTCTACCTCCTGAGACACAGCCTCTACCTCCTGAGACACAGCCTCTACCTCCTGAGACACAGCAGCTCTACCTCCTGAGACACAGCCTCTACCTCCTGAGACACAGCCTCTACCTCCTGAGACACAGCCTCTACCTCCTGAGACACAGCCTCTACCTCCTGAGACACACCCTCTACCTCCTGAGACACAGCCGCCGCAAGTTTGAGCAACAACACAACAAGACACAACAAGAATAGAAAAATCGCGTTGACTCATTGAACTGTTCAACTGCTGAACTTGCTGTTCGTTTAAGAGCATAAATATATAAATAGCCCAGCAGATATTAAAATAGCCGGCGTGCGCCGAGGCTGCCTGGCCTCAAAGCGCGTCCCCTGAGGAGAGGCGCGTCTTGATGCTCGTCAGTTCAGATACGCTCATCTGAGGACACACACACACACATACACACACACACACACACACACACATACACACAGACACACACAGACACACACAGACAGACGCAGAGACAAGCACACACACACGCACACGCACACACACACACACACACGCACACACACGTAGACACACACACTCACAGACACACACAGACAGACGCAGAGACACGCACACACACACACACACGCACACACATACGCAGACACACATGCACACACATGCACACACACAGACACACAGACACACACACACACACACACACACACACACGGTGGGTTTGTAAGTCTTCAGTGGGTGTGAATGTATCCATTAGTCTGCATCTGAATCCAAATGCACAGGAACTATTATTATTATTATTACTTATTTAACTGACTAAGGTGACAGATCTGCTGCTGCGTGGGCAGCCGTGGGTCTGACCTCCCTCCTTGTGTTATATTATCTTCTATTCTATGACTCAACAAGCCCTAAAACAACTTAACATTCAGCTGCTGCAACGTTTCATTGTTAGTGTGTCTCAGTACAATGGATGGTGAAAGAAAGAAAGAAAGAAAGAAAGAAAGAAAGAAAGAAAGAAAGAAAGAAAGAAAGAAAGAAAGAAAGAAAGAAAGGGAAATTAAATAAGAAATGACTTTTTCTTTGTCTTTCTAGTCAGCTCCAGTAGTAGTAGTGATATCCAACACTAACATATAAACATAGGTGAAAGTGGGCCGGAACGGTCCGGTGCTGCGTTCCGGCAAGACTTTCTGTGCCGGAACGCCGTTGGGGGAAGAGATGCAGCTGCCTGTCAATCAAAATCCGATTGCTGCAGAGTGCAGAAGCAATCACGATTCACGATCCATAATTTCCAACAAGGAAACACATGGTTGACGTTATGTTTCCTTGCGTCTATTTTAATACCTTTGAAAAGGACACGTTAACCCGCTTTACAGTAGACCCGACGCGACGTGGTTGGGTGGGCAGCACTGGGCACTGAGACAGTCCGACCGGGATTACAGTCGCGCCGTATGGAAGCATATAGTGGACTTTATTCAAATGTTAATGCAATTTGAGATTGCATTTGCATGTTCCACTTTTGCATGCATTCTTTCAGACAATATTCAAATGCAATTCTAATGATTTGCATTGTCATGTACCTGATGTGCACATCCGCTGTCAATATTAAAATGATAATGCAAAGCCATTTGACATTTCATTTTCAAAGTCATGCGCTGCTTTGTAGCTGACAAAATTCAAAA
>NC_137675.1:2388809-2393809 GCF_963989245.1 Nansenia antarctica | reverse complement strand
TCCTAAGCAAATCCCAAATTGGTTTTTTACCAAAGTATCGTACAACAGACCATATATTCACCCTCAGCACCCTAATTGACAACCAAATAAACAAAAACAAAAGCAAACTATTCGCCTGCTTCGTAGATTTCAAAAAAGCCTTTGATTCAATTTGGCACAAAGGTCTGCTATTCACACTGTTGGAAAATGGTGTTGGAGGAAAAACCTACGACATCATAAAGTCAATGTACACTAACAACAAGTGTGCTGTTAAGATTGGCAAAAACCACACAGACTTCTTTTCCCAAAGCCGGGGGGTTAGACAGGGATGCAGCTTGAGTCCAACCCTCTTCAACATCTATATCAACAGTTTGGCAAAAACATTAGAGCAGTCTGCAGCACCTGGCATCCCCCTAGTAGACACAGAAGTCAAATGTCTACTGTTTGCTGATGACCTGGTGCTGCTGTCCCCAACCAAAGAAGGGCTACAACAGCACCTCGACCTTCTATACCAATTCTCCCAGACCTGGGCCTTGACAGTGAATCTCACTAAGACGAAAATTATGATTTTCCAAAAAAAGATCCAGCCTCCAGCACCACAACTTCAAATTCTTCCTAGATACAATTGCCCTAGAACATACAAAGAAATATACCTACCTCGGCCTAAACATCAGCACCACAGGTAGCTTCAACAAAGCTGTGAACGACCTGAGAGATAAGGCAAGGAGGGCTTTTTACGCCATCAAAAGGAACATCAAGTTAGACAAAAGAGAGCGTTTACATTTTACAACCACCTAAAAGAAAGTCACCCTGACACGCTCCACAACAAAGCCCTTACCCACAGAGAGACTCTAGGGAGATGCCCCCTCAGCCAGCTAGTTCTGGGACTCACAGTCACAAGCAGAGCCACCTATTAGACTAAACCAAATTATAAGAAAACAAAAAGAAAATTACCTGACACATTGGCAAGAATCAACCAAAAACCAGAGCAAATTGGAATGCTATTTGGCCCTAAACAGAAAATACACAGTGGCAGAATACCTGAGTACTGTGACAGACCCAAAGCTAAGGAAATCCTTGACTATGTACAGACTCAGTGAACACAACCTGGCCATCGAGAAAGGCTGCCACAGGCAGACCTGGCTCCCCAGACCAGACAGACTGTGCACCCACTGCACACAAAACCAGGTGGAAACAGAGCTGCACTTCTAGACTACCTGCCAGCTGTACAAGGACATCAGGGACACATACTTCCCACTGATCACCAACATCCAGGGAGACTTTGAGGACTTGACCAATGTCGAAAGGCTACCATATCTGCTGGGTGAGGTACAGCAATGTGCAAACACAGCAGCAAGATTTGTTAGCTGCTGTGATAGAAAAAGGCAATCAAATGGGCTAAAACCACCATAAGAATTATTTATTCTAGTATGTAATCTATTTGTAATCTATTTATTTGTAATCTAGTATGTAATCTATTTATTTATTCTAGTATGTACATGTATGTACATTACATTCTTTTAGTTTTTTATCTTCACACTTCACATGCTTTGGCAATGTAAATGTATGTTTCCCATGCCAATAAAGCCCTTTGAAATTGAAATTGAAAATTGAGAGAAAGAAGAGAGAGAGACAGGTGAGAGAGAGAGAGAAAGAAGCGAGAGAAAGAAGAAAGAGACAGGTGAGAGAGAGAGAAAGAAGAGAGAGAGACAGGTGAGAGAGAGAGAGAAAGAAGAAAGAGACAGGTGAGAGAGAGACAGAGAGCCAGAGAGACAGAGAGAGAGAGATGGAGCAGAGAGAGATGGGGGGGAGAGAGAGAGAGACAGGTGAGAGAGAAGAGTCTCTCTGACGCCTCCTGTCACAGTAAAGGCGGCTACAGACTAGACGACTTTTCAAGTTGGAACATCGCTGAGCCTCTCACACTAAACGACCGTCGTGCTGGTGTCCGCGTCGCAGCGGCGCGCAGACTGCGCAGCACAGTGCAGACTACAGGATGTGGCAACGACGGGGGCTCACAGACTACACGATTCTTCACTTAGTCGGGACAATTCGCCAAGCTGTAGTGTCGCGATATCAGCACATGATGACGAGACGTTGACAGCTGTCAAAAAAAGATGGATAGATTTCTACTTTCACGCCTCCTCCGCGCTGCATTTCCTCGACCTCTCATTGGCTGTGCTGTCCACACGGGTCGTTGCCCATCTCAGACTAGCAGATTGTGCGCCGATAAAATGAAACATGTTTGAAAAAATCGGCAGCCCTGCGACGGCCCTCCGACGGGATCGGCAGCCCTCCGATTGCGTCTCTGAGCCTGTCACATTAAACGAGCGTCGGAGACGGCGCGTCCCCGAGTTTGCAACGACGGGAGGATTTTGTCTCCGACCGCAAGAAACTGGTCGGCGACAGCTAAATCGGGGTTAAAATCGTCTAGTGTGTACTCAGCTTTAGAGTCCTCCTCAGAGACAGCATGTCAGCATGCTGAGCTTACTGTGATGCCTGGAATGGAATGGGAAATGATACCCATAATACCCTTCCTCCTGTCTCTACCTCCCCCACTTACCCCCTCCCCTCCCCCTGACCCCATCCTACCCCCCTCCCCTCCCCTCCCCATCCTCCCCCCCTCCCCTCCCCTGACCCCATCTTCCCCCCTGTGTGATTTAAGACATCCAGGAAGGCAGAAGTTCACGATGACAACAGTGGAAAGTTAGACTCTCTCTCACGGAAACTCTGTTTCTCTCTCTCTCTCTCTCTCTCTCTCTCTCTCTCTCTCTCTCTCTCTCTCTCTCTCTCTCTCTCTCTCTCTCTCTCTCGGAAACTCTCTTTCTCTCTCTCTGTCTCTCTCTATCTCCCTCTCTCCCTCCCTCTCTCTCTCTCCCTCACAGAAAATCTATTTCTCTCTCTCTGTCTCTCTCCCTCCCTCTCCCTCCCTCTCTCTCTCTCTCTCTCTCTCTCTCTCTCTCTCTCTCTCTCTCTCTCTCTCTCTCTCCCTCCTTCTCTCTCCCTCCCTCTCTCTCTCTCTCTCTCACGGAAATTCTCTGTCTCAGGAAAAGGATGTTTGTGACGTTGGACTTCTAACCTGCTGTGTTCATCATTGTTGTCCTGAAGGAAGCAGAGTCACTCACCCTGCCAGTTAAGACCATTCATATTCATATTGTTGGGGCGGCTGTGTCTCAGGAGGTAGAGGCTGTGTCTCAGGAGGTAGAGGCTGTGTCTCAGGAGGTAGAGGCTGTGTCTCAGGAGGTAGAGGCTGTGTCTCAGGAGGTAGAGGCTGCTATGTCTCAGGAGGTAGAGGCTGTGTCTCAGGAGGTAGAGCTGCTGTGCCTCAGGAGGTAGAGGCTGTGTCTCAGGAGGTAGAGGCTGTGTCTCAGGAGGTAGAGGCTATGTCTCAGGAGGTAGAGGCTGTGTCTCAGGAGGTAGAGGCTGTGTCTCAGGAGGTAGAGGCTGTGTCTCAGGAGGTAGAGGCTGGTGGAGGTAGAGGCTGTGTCTCAGGAGGTAGAGGCTGTGTCTCAGGAGGTAGAGGCTGTGTCTCAGGAGGTAGAGGCTGTGTCTCAGGAGGTAGAGGCTGGTGGAGGTGGAGGTAGAGTCTGTGTCTCAGGAGGTAGAGCTGCTGTGTCTCAGGAGGTAGAGGCTGTGTCTCAGGAGGTAGAGGCTGTGTCTCAGGAGGTAGAGGCTGTGTCTCAGGAGGTAGAGGCTGTGTCTCAGGAGGTAGAGGCTGTGTCTCAGGAGGTAGAGGCTGTGTCTCAGGGGGTAGAGGCTGTGTCTCAGGAGGTAGAGGCTGTGTCTCAGGAGGTAGGGGCTGTGTCTCAGGAGGTAGAGGCTGTGTCTCAGGAGGTAGAGGCTGTGTCTCAGGAGGTAGAGGCTGTGTCTCAGGAGGTAGAGGCTGTGTCTCAGGAGGTAGAGGCTGGTGGAGGTAGAGGCTGTGTCTCAGGAAGTAGAGGCTGTGTCTCAGGAGGTAGAGGCTGTGTCTCAGGAGGTAGAGGCTGGTGGAGGTAGAGGCTGTGTCTCAGGAGGTAGAGGCTGTGTCTCAGGAGGTAGAGGCTGTGTCTCAGGAGGTAGAGGCTGTGTCTCAGGAGGTAGCGGCTGTGTCTCAGGAGGTAGAGGCTGTGTCTCAGGAGGTAGAGGCTGTGTCTCAGGAGGTAGAGTCTGTGTCTCAGGAGGTAGAGGCTGTGTCTCAGGAGGTAGAGGCTGTGTCTCAGGAGGTAGAGGCTGTGTCTCAGGAGGTAGAGGCTGTGTCTCAGGGGGTAGAGGCTGTGTCTCAGGAGGTAGATGCTGTGTCTCAGGAGGTAGAGGCTGTGTCTCAGGAGGTAGAGGCTGTGTCTCAGGAGGTAGAGGTTGTGTCTCAGGAGGTAGAGGCTGTGTCTCAGGAGGTAGAGGCTGTGTCTCAGGGGGTAGAGGCTGTGTCTCAGGAGGTAGATGCTGTGTCTCAGGAGGTAGAGGCTGTGTCTCAGGAGGTAGAGGCTGGTGGAGGTAGAGGCTATGTCTCAGGAGGTAGAGGCTGTGTCTCAGGAGGTAGAGGCTGTGTCTCAGGTAGAGCCAGCGTCTAATGATCGCAAGGTTGGCAGATCGGCGGTTCGAGCCCCGGCTGGCCACATATCGAGGTGTCCTTGGGCAAGACCCTGAACCCCCAAATTGCTCTCAGTGAGCGGGCCAGCGCCTTGCATGGTAGCTTGGCCGCCATTGGTGTGTGCATGTGTGTGTGAATGTGTGTGTGAATGGGTGAATGAGAGGCCGTTGTGAAGCGCTTTGGAGTAAGGCGCTATATAAGACAGTCCGTTTACCATTTACACGTGAATGCACAAAACAGAGGGGTAGGGGGTGAAATGGAGGGCCAAGGGGTGGGAATGGTATTGGGCTTTAGTAAGTTAGTTAGTCCATTCACTGTCTATGGGGTCCCAGGGCTACTGAGGTGGCAGTTATGAGTCAGTTAATCCACCAACTGTCAAAGTGTTCCAAATGTTCTATGTGGTGTTCTACCTAGCAACAACACTCTGATTGGCTACAAAATGAAGCATCGTCATTTT
>NC_137675.1:2381309-2383809 GCF_963989245.1 Nansenia antarctica | reverse complement strand
GTTGATAACGTCCATTACTGGATTTAGACTTTAGTCTGCTTCTTTGTCCTGTCCTTTAGTGTGTAGACAGACAGACAGACAGACAGACAGACAAGGCAGGCAGGCAGACCGACAGGCAGTGTGTTTGCGTGTGTGTGTGTTTGCGTGTGTGTGTGTGTGTGTGTGTGTGTGTGTGTGTGTGTGTGTGTGTCAGTACAGCCAGTATATGCTGATGTCTTCCCTGCTGTCCTTGGCTGGTTTCACCACCTTGTGTAGAGGGTGTGTGTGTGTGTGTGTGTGTGTGTGTGCGTGCCTCCCCCAACCAGGGGAGATAGAACACCAGGGGAGGCTGGGGGAGGTAGAACACCAGGGGAGGCTGGGGGAGGTAGAAATCGGAGGACGGGCTCATTGTAATTTATTATAATTTTTTAATTCTTCATTCCGTTCGATTACAATACTATAATAATAATAATAATAATAATGTCCTCCGATTTCTGCCTCTACCAGCCTCCCCTGGTACAGGGTCAATACTGGCATTGATCTGTCTCATTAACACGTGATGGTGATGATGATGATGATGATGAAGGTATTGATTGGTTTCAGACTCACATGTTCACTCTGGAGTCAAACAGTTCATGTCTATAGGCAACCTGACTGGCATTGAACCTTGGTCCCCAGGCCAAGTGTGTGTGTGTGTGTGTGTGTGTGTGTGTGTAGGGTATTGTATTGTAGGGTAATGTGGGCGTGGTTAATGAGGGATGGAATGTGGGCGTGGTTAATGAGGGATGGAATGTGGGCGTGGTTAATGAGGGGTGGAATGTGGGCGTGGTTATACAGTAGAATGTGGGCGTGGTTATACAGTAGAATGTGGGCATGGTTAATGAGGGGTGGAATGTGGCCGTGAGCCAATAGCGTCACACGTGCGGTCAAAGGCACCGATGATGCTGACCCACCAGAACACAGCAGAACACAGCAGAACAGAGTACGCACGGTAATCTGAGAGAGGACAGGGGGAGGGGGGGAGGGGTGGTAGGGGAGGGGGGGGAGGCTGAGGTCCTGAAGGTTACACATCACCCTCCCTGCCTCCGGCCTCCCTCATCATATCACACTGTTCAACACGCAGGACGCTATGGAGCGCTATGGAATCCATATTCACATTGACATGTTTGGCATTTAGCAGACGGCGTTTGTCCAAAGCGGCTTACTTTTTCTGATACCTGAAAAAAGAATAGAAGGGGGCCAAGGATTGACCCTTGGGGAACCCCAGATGTCATTTTAATTTGGTCAGATACAAAGTTGCCAATGGAGACATCCATTGGCAACTTTGTCCTGTAGGTAGGATCTAAACCAGTCCTGTAGGTAGGATCTAAACCAGTTTTGGGCAGTGCCCGAAAGTCCTACCCAGGTTTTTAGTCTTAGTATGTTGTTCATTAAATGGTATTCTCCCGATCTGTTTAAGTGGAGGCCATCTCTTTTGAATAGGTCTCTCTGCCTCCAGAATATGTTCCAGTGGTCAATGAATTTCAGCCTTTTAAGTTGGCACGCACCAGAGAGCCACGTGTTAAGGCTTAGGAGCCGGCTGAATTCCAGGTTACCTCTGTCAACAGTGGGTAGCGGTCCACAGATGAATGTCTCAATCTTAAGCTTGTCAAGTCTATTGAAAAGTTCCATGAAATCACGTCTCAAGTCTACTGAGCCCATTTTACGTGAATCGGTTTGTCCCACATGTAATACAAGACGCTTTGTGTCTGGGTTTTTAGACAGTGTTTCTTCCAAATCTTTTGTTATTTCTGAGACCGTTAGGTTAGGAAGACAGTGGATATGTAATTTTTTACCTCTTACGTTTCTGATCGCCGAGTCTCCAATCAACAAAGTGTCTTTTGGAGGTGAGGTCTGTTTCATCCGCTGCATGTCACACAGAGAAGTAGAAGAAGGAGGGGGTGACCTTGAGCTCGTGTCTGCGGGCCGGGGAGTCACCGGGGGGGGCCGGGGAGTCACGTGATTCCCAGGCCTGGGAAATCTTGGTGTGACTCTGATGTTCTTATCTCGGGCCTTGGGAGTCATGCCAGCTCGCTGCTCCGCGGGCCGGTGTCTCAGACTCCTATCTCGGCTCTGTTTAGTCATGGGGGTAGTAGACGTCTCAGGAGGGACAGTACAGGGGGGTAGTAGATGTCTCAGGAGGGACAGTACAGGGGGGTAGTAGACGTCTCAGGAGGGACAGTACAGGGGGGTAGTAGATTTCTCAGGAGGGACAGTACAGGGGGGTAGTTGATGTCTCAGGAGGGACAGTACAGGGGGGTAGTAGACGTCTCAGGAGGGACAGTACAGGGGGGTAGTAGATGTCTCAGGAGGGACAGTACAGGGGGGTAGTAGATGTCTCAGGAGGGACAGTACAGGGGGGTAGTAGACGTCTCAGGAGGGACAGTACAGGGGGGTAGTAGATGTCTCAGGAGGGACAGTACAGGGGGGTAGTTGATGTCTCAGGAGGGACAGTACAGGGGGGTAGTAGACGTCTCAGGAG
>NC_137675.1:2358809-2366309 GCF_963989245.1 Nansenia antarctica | reverse complement strand
TCTGTCTGACCTGTCAGTCTGTCTGTCCTGTCTGTCTGACCTGTCTGTCTGTCTGACCTGTCTGTCTGACCTGTCAGTCTGCCTGTCCTGTCTGTCCTGTCTGTCTGTCTGTCTGACCTGTCTGTCAGTTTGTCTGACCTGTCTGTCTGTCTGTCTGACCTGTCTGTCTGACCTGTCAGTCTGTCTGACCTGTCTGTCTGTCTGTCTGACCTGTCTGTCCTGTCTGTCTGTCTGACCTGTCAGTCTGTCTGACCTGTCTGTCTGTCTGTCTGACCTGTCAGTCTGTCTGACCTGTCTGTCCTGTCAGTCTGTCTGACCTGTCTGTCTGACCTGTCAGTCTGTCTGTCCTGTCTGTCTGTCTGACCTGTCTGTCTGTCTGACCTGTCTGTCTGACCTGTCTGTCTGTCTGACCTGTCTGTCCTGTCTGTCTGTCTGACCTGTCTGTCCTGTCTGTCCGTCTGACCTGTCTGTCTGTCCTGTCCGTCTGTCTGACCTGTCCGTCTCCTCTCTCGTCCAATCAGAGCAGAGAAGGAGTGGGGTGACGGCATCAGGGGGCTGTCCCTCAACGCGGCGCGCTACGCTCTGATTCGTCTAGAGGACGCGGCCACACACACCAAGAACTGGAGGTGAGCAGTGGTGTGTGTGTGTGTGTGTGTGTGTGAGAGTGTGTGTGTGTGTGTGTGTGTGTGTGTGTGTGTGTGTGTGTGTGTGTGTGTGTGTGTGTGTGTGTGCGTGCGTGCGTGCGTGCGTGCGTGTGCGCGCGAGTGCGTGTGCGTGTGCGCGTGCGTGAGTGTGTGTGTGTTTATGTGTGCTGGCTGTTGGACTGAGGTCACAGTGCCATGATAAGATAGTGTGTTAGTCTGTCTCTGATGTCTGCTAGTTACCTTCTATGTCAATGAACTTTATAACTGAGAACACTCCTAACAACACTCCTAAGAACACTCCTATGGTAAATGATAAATGGTAAATGGACTGCACTTACTGCACGCTTTACAACGGCCTCTCATTCACCCATTCACACGCACATTCACACACCAATGGCGGCAAGCTACCATGCAAGGCGCCAGCCCGCTCATAATATAATTAATGGGTAAAAGACATTGATAGAAGTGTTCGTGTTAAACTTTAATCATAACTGCTGCAAAACAAGAAGGTTTTTAGCTTAGATTTAAATATGTTTAGGGTTTGGGCCTGTTTGATTTCTTCGGGGAGTTTGTTCCAGGAGCATGCAGCAGCGTGACTGAAAGCTGCTGCGCCGTGTTTTGTTTTCACTCTTGGAATGATTAGCTGATTAGTCTCAGCTTTTAATTTGATTAGAATAGAAGAACTATTTTCATTGACACACTTTGGATATTCTTATATTTGATTGACACGTTTATGTCAATCACCTATGTGAATCTAATGTCATTGTCCCAACCATAAGGCAACATTAACACTCTCTCTCCTCTCTCCTCCTCCCATCTTCTCTCCCTCCCCTCACCTCTCACCTCTCCTCTCCTCTCCCCTCCTTCTCACCTCTCCCCTCCCCTCTCCCCTCTCCCTCCTCTCTCCCTCTCCCCTCTCCCCTCTCCCCCCCCCCCCCCTCCCCTCCCTCCCCCCTCTCCTCCCCCCCCCCCCCCCCCCCCCCCCCTCCAGACCCCAGCTGCTGGTGCTGTTGAAGCTGGACAGTGACCTGGGGGTGAAGCACCCCCGCCTGCTGTCCTTCACCACCCAGCTGAAGGCAGGGAAGGGCCTGACCATCGTCAGCTCCGTGCTGGAGGGAACCTACATGACCAGGGGGGGGGAGGCCAAGACCTCCGAACAGGTGAGGTGAGGGGGGGGGGACAGGTGGGACCAGGGAGGGAGGGGGGTGGGCTGTCTGTCTGTCTGTGTGTGTGTGTGTGTGTGTGTGTGTGTGTGTGTGTGTGTGTGTGTGTGTGTGTGTGTGTGTGTGTGTGTGTGTGTGTGTGGCAGGCACAGGAGGTGTGTTGCACCGGGCCAGCCAGCTGGTGTGTGGGTGGTTTCCCTGGTGTGGAGGCTGCAGGGTGTGTTCACCCTCCTGTAGCAGAGTTCTCCATTCACACACAGAGACTCTGCTGCCCCCTGCTGGGCCACCAGAGCAGCGCAGCAGACACATTAATGGATTTGTTTAATGGACGACTGCTCTTCATTAACATAGAGGATCTGACTGGGAGTTAATCTAGTGGGTAGCTGTACACCTCTCTCTCTCTGTCTATCTCTCTCTCTCTCTGTCTATCTCTCTCTCTGTCTCTCTCTCTCTCCATCTCTATGGAGGACCAAGTCTGACAAAATTAACAATAAATATATAGACACATAAATGAATGTATGAACAAATACACATACAAATACACACAGTATACCGCAATACATTTCTATATGTATTTATTCTTTTCCACATTCATTCTTTCTTTTCCACATTCATTCTTTCTTTTCCACATTCATTCTTTCTTTTCCACATTCATTCTTTCATTCTTTCTTTTCCACATTCATTCTTTCTTTTCCACATTCATTCTTTCTTTTCCACATTCATTCTTTCTTTTCCACTTTATCAGTAATGTATGCAAATATATGGGGGCGTATCTTGCATGTTGTCCACGCCCCTACGCATTTTCATTGGTTGATACCACGCGTGACGTATGAAAGCAGCGACACTGTTATTACCACAGACGGGTAAGAGAGTCTATAGCCCTGTTCTCTCACAGCGTCTTTCTCCCTATAATTTCCATGGAATATCAGCACTGTATGGGAGAACTTGGTGATAACCACAATACCAGTTGACTCAATAACGCTCCGTGCACACCGCGGACCGTAACCCACCGTTCTGGCGCAACCTGGTGGGATGGACTTGACGTACTTCAATGTGCGATGCAGATGCAAAGCTCTACTCGTGTTGCTAGCGAAGTTTCCCACAGAAGTGGGGGAAAAAACGTCAGATCAGATATATAAACGGGTTATTTTGATAAACTGGACACATTTTGTGAATATATATGGTTTCTTTCTCGCCTGAAAACATATAAAAACGTCATAAAATGACATATTAACACTTGTAGAGCCAAATTACAGATTGTAGCCAATGGCGGCCAAAATTGAGGATTTAAAATCTGAGGCGAGAGCTGAGGGCTTCATCACGTCTCGCGCAGTATCAACCAATGAAAATGCGCAGGGGCGTGGACAACATGCTGCATACATTACTGATAATGCATACATTACTGATAATGCATACATTACTGATAATGCATACATTACTGATAAAGCGAAAGACAATGTTGTTTTCACCTAGCTATTCACATAGAATAGTTTGTCTTTGTCATTGTCAGATGTGTATGCAAATATAGGGGCGTATCTTGGACGCACTCTACGCATTTTCATTGGTTGATACTGCGCGTGACGTGGTAAAGCACTCAGCCAAGATCCAGGTACTAACACGGCCCAACCCTGCTTAGCTTCCAAGGTCGGACGAGATCGGGCGTATTCAGGCTAGTATGGCCGTGTACCATGACCCAAAGCATCCATAATACACAGCCTGGAACATTGTTGTTGATGTAACTTTATTAAATATGCGGGATAAAGCACTCTATTTGTGGGTAGAATATGCACAAGGTGTCCTGGATGAAGGGAGAAGTGTGTTTCAATGAATTCTAACTTTATTGGGGGCATATGGCACTCTATATGGGGCTAAAAAGTGAATTGGAACTGCTGCTCTCAGTCGATGTAGGCCTCCATAAATGGCTAGACGCTGCACTCTTGTGGGTGAAAATGGTAGTGACAGCCCAGCACAGCAAACCATCGATAAGACCCAGCCTGGAACTTTGTCAATGATGTAACTTTATTAAATATGCGGGATAAAGCACTCTATTTGTGGGTAGAAAATGCACAAGGTGTCCTGCTTGAAGGGAGAAGTGTTTTTTCAATGAATTCTAACTTTATTGGGGGCATATGGCACTCTATATTGGGGTAAAAAGTGAATTGGAACTGCTGCTCTCAGTCGATGTAGGCCTCCATAAATGGCTAGACGCTGCACTCTTGTGGGTGAAAATGGTAGTGACAGCCCAGCACAGCAAACCATCGATAAGACCCAGCCTGGAACGTTGTCAATGATGTAACTTTATTAAATATGCGGGATAAAGCACTCTATTTGTGGGTAGAAAATGCACAAGGTGTCCAGCTTGAAGGGAGAAGTGTTTTTTCAATGAATTCTAACTTTATTGGGGGCATATGGCACTCTATATTGGGGTAAAAAGTGAATTGGAACTGCTGCTCTCAGTCGATGTAGGCCTCCATAAATGGCTAGACGCTGCACTCTTGTGGGTGAAAATGGTAGTGACAGCCCAGCACAGCAAACCATCGATAAGACCCAGTCTGGAACTTTGTCAATGATGTAACTTTATTAAATATGCGGGATAAAGCACTCTATTTGTGGGTAGAATATGCACAAGGTGTCCTGGATGAAGGGAGAAGTGTGTTTCAAAAGAGTACCTGAACATTTCATTACCATCTGGGTGGGCAAATTCTAGATGTGATTTTTTTATTCCTATACATCCCTAGAAAAGTCTGGGGAAATGCCTATTTTAAGTAGATAATGTATAATTTGTATATTTAAACTTAAAAATTCTGAAAACAATTACTAAGTAGCTAAGTAAGCAATCTAGCTGACTATGACTGGAAACGAAGTACTATCCAGTTAGAATTATAGAAGATCTAGTTGTGTTTTCCTGCTGGTCTCGCTGCCTGGGTTTGAACAGACTTGTGGTGACTAAAAATGGCTTTAAAAAATGCCTTTCCACCCAAGAATATATATATATATATATGCCATATATATGCGATATATCATACCTCCACTATGATTCATATGCCCTAACCCTTTTTTTAATTTTAAAAACATGCTATGTGGAATGGAGTGTCTGCTCTCGGCTGAGGGCTTCATCACGTCTCGCGCAGTATCAACCAATGAAAATGCGCAGGGGCGTGGACAACATGCTGCATACATTACTGATAATGCATACATTACTGATAATGCATACATTACTGATAAAGCGAAAGACAATGTTGTTTTCACCTACCTATTCACATAGAATAGTTTGTCTTTGTCATTGTCAGATGTGTATGCAAATATAGGGGCGTATCTTGGACGCACTCTACGCATTTTCATTGGTTGATACTGCGCGTGACGTGGTAAAGCACTCAGCCAAGATTACCTGAACATTTCATTACCATCTGGGTGGGCAAATTCTAGATGTGATTTTTTTATTCCTATACATCCCTAGAAAAGTCTGGGAAAATGCCTATTTTAAGTAGATAATGTATAATTTGTATATTTAAACTTAAAAATTCTGAAAACAATAAATGTACCCATCCATGGGTTTAGGGTTAGGGTTAGGGTTATACATTATATATAATTTGTATTGTAATCTGTAAAATATACAGACTTTTCCAGAATAGAAATCTAATCAGTAAAAACTAATCTAAAACTAATCTAAGCAAGCCTTTAGAATATGGATAATAACACATACAATACATACAAATCTTACTTACTCCTCTTACTGTAGGCTATTGTCTTTATATAATGTGTGCATATAATGCACTTTGAATTGCCCTTGTCGTATGAAATGTGCTATACAAATAAACTTGCCTTGCCTAAACCCTTTTGGAAGGTTTTGTTTATGTCCAGGTTTCACACATCTCTGTAGTTACATGTTCAGTGAGTGAGTCTAGTTGCTGGTGACCGCTAGGACCATAGGCAGATGCCTTGTTGGTAAGTAATTTGTTCAAAGCAAAAAAACAAATAAAGTGTGTGTTTACCCCCTCAAATAAATTAACTTAGCCCCAGTCAGATCCATATTTAGAGGTAAGTTACCTCAGGTAACTTTAGCTAGCAAGCTAGTTTAGAGTTAGTGGTAATGTTTATCTAGCTAGTTACTAAGCATCCTTATTACATTTATTTTGAACTTATATTCTCAATTGACTTTCACATTGATCTAATTACAGTTTTTCCCAATTGCTAATACACAAAAGCCAATTCTCTAAACCAAATGACCAGTTCTCTAAACACATTTAATAAAACTAGCTCCCATTTGCCAAAACCATAAACACATATCACATGAAGACACAATTCACAAAACACAATCCTCCTTTTCTCATAAGTCTAAACACATTTTGTCTTGCTAAAACACAAGTTGCAAAAAACTCTGCTCAAAATGTCAAATTCTCAAATTAAAGCTCATGTGATGCAAAATGCTTGCCACAGTCAGCAAAATGTGAACACAATGAACACACCTGGCTTCATTCATTAAACATAACGACTCAAAATTTAAGACACTTGTTGCAAATGATTGTGGTGTGTGTGTGTGTGTGTGTGTGTGTGTGTGTGTGTGTGTGTGTGTATAGTTGTGTGTGTGTGTGTGTATAGTTCCATAAATAAATAAAAAAAACATCACACCCTGAACATTGTTTTCAGTGAGTATTGTTGTGTGTAATGGATCCTCTGTAGTGTTTGCATTGAGTTGTGATACAGTACAGTAGTGTACATGTTACGGTACATGTGGGAATACAGTACATGTGGGAAAACTAGGGTTAGGGTTAGGTGCTAGGGTGCTAGGGTTAAGGTTAGGGTTAGGATTAGGGGTAGGGTTAGGGTTAAGGTTAGGGTTAGACATGCCAGCATGTACCAAGTCACCCTAGCACCTAACCCTAACCCTAGTTTTCCCACATGTACCATATTCCCACATGTACCGTAACATACATACTGTATTTTCTGTAGATTTACATATTGTTCATATGAAACACACACACACATCTATGAATGCCCAATACTCTACAGTGATATATTCTGAGAACAGATACTGTAGGCTTCTAAAAATGTGCTTTGGCAGTTGTGAAAAAAAAGAACATTCTCACACACTGAACATTGTGTTTTCAGTTGTTTTGTTGTAGTCTGTAATGATGCATATAGTGTTTACATTTTTGCAGGCTTTGAGCAGCTGTTTTGGTGTGAAAGTTTGAGTTTTGAAGAGAGAAGGTGTGGTTTTGCTTATGTAGCTTTAGAAAAGTGTGTTGTGTTTAGAGTTTTGGGAAAATGGAGGGAAGTTTTGTGAAATGTGTTTTAGCAATTGAGAAAAACTGTATAATCAAAGCTGTAAAGAAAATACAGGTGATGAACAAGAATAGAAATGAAAGAACCAAACTAAGATTGTTTTCGCCAATAGCTATGAAATACATCTCTTAAAAATGTCTGCAAATGCTGAATCACAAAACACGGACGGAATGTACACTGTTTTCACTGTCACTGTCGAAATACAGTATTATGTCTGAAAAATCTCAAATAATTCTGAAATAACACTGGCTACAATTGTATGTGCATGGGTATGCCTGTCTACACAACACATGAAGCACAGAATGTGACAGTGTGTGTACCTCAAATGTACTTTTTGAAGTTGCTGCATACTTTCTGTACAGAGCAAGAACATTAAGAAATGGTCACATCTAATGTCTTCCCTGGCAATG
>NC_137675.1:2348809-2353809 GCF_963989245.1 Nansenia antarctica | reverse complement strand
GATCCAGGCGGCCGGGCTGGGGGGCATGAAGCACAACGCTGTCCTGATGGCCTGGCCCGGGGGCTGGAGGACCATGGAGGACCAGAGGCCCTGGAAGAACTTCATAGGTCTGTTATACACACACACACACACACACACACACTCACACACACACACACACACACACACACACACACACTCCTACCCCTGGAAGAACTTCATAGGTCTGTTATACACACGCACACACACACACACACACACACACACACACACACACACACACACACACACACACCTACACTCCTACCCCTGGAAGAACTTCATAGGTCTGTTATACACACACACACACACACACACACACACCTACACTCCTACCCCTGGAAGAACTTCATAGGTCTGTTATACACACACACACACACACACACACACACACACACACTCACTCATAGTCCTGGAAGAACTTCATAGGTCTGGACCACACACACACACACACACTTTATTAAGTTTGTCTATAAAGTCCTGAGGCCTGAAGTGTTGACTTAACGCCTTTAGCTTTAGCTCCCCGCTAGGCTAACCCTGTCGCGCGGTCTCCTCCTTGTTGCCATAGAGACGGTGCGGGAGACCACCTCGGCCCACCAGGCGCTGCTGGTTGCTAAGAACATCGACCACTTCCCCGGCAACCAGGAGCGTCTGGAGGAGGGCACCATAGACGTGTGGTGGATCGTCCACGACGGAGGGCTGCTGATGCTGCTACCCTTCCTACTACGACAACACAAGGTACCTGTCTGTCTGTCTGCTGCCTGTCTGTCTGTCTGTCTGGATGCTGCTACCCTTCCTACTACGACAACACAAGGTACCTGTCTGTCTGTCTGCTGCCTGTCTGCCTGTCTGTCTGTCTGTCTGTCTGTCTGATGCTGCTACCCTTCCTACTACGACAACACAAGGTACCTGTCTGTCTGTCTACTGCCTGTCTGTCTGTCTGTCTGTCTGCCTGTTTTATTGCATTGAGAAACAACTCCGTATTTCAACACCCTCCCTACCCAACCTCCCCCCTCTCCCCTCTCCCTCCCTACCCAACCTCCCCCCCTCCCCCCCTCTCCCCTCTCCCTCCCTCCCCCCCTCTCCCTCTCCCTCCCTCCCCCCCTCTCCCCTCTCCTCCCTCCCCCCCTCTCCCCTCTCCCTCCCTCCCCCCCTCTCCCCTCTCCCTCCCTCCCCCCCCTCCCTCTCCCTCCCTCCCCCCTCTCCCCTCTCCCCTCTCCCTCCCTCCCCCCCCTCTCTCCCCCCCTCCCTTCCCTCCCTCCCCCCTCCCTTCCCCCTCTCCCCTCTCCTCCCTCCCCCCCTCCCCCCTCCCTTCCCTCCCTCCCCCTCCCTTCCCCCTCTCCCCTCTCCCTCCCTCCCCCCCCTCTCCCCTCTCCCCTCTCCCTCCCTCCCCCCCCTCTCTCCCCCCCTCCCCCCTCCTTCCCTCCCTCCCCCCTCCCTCCCCCCTCTCCCCTCTCCTCCCTCCCCCCTCTCCCTCTCCCTTCCTCCCCCCTCTCCCCTCTCCCTCCCTTCCTCCCCCCCTCTCCCCTCTCCCTCCCTTCCTCCCCCCTCTCCCCTCTCCCTCCCTTCCTCCCCCCCTCTCCCCTCTCCCTCCCTTCCCCCCCCCTCTCCCCTCTCCCTCCCTTCCCCCCCCCTCTCCCCTCTCCCTCCCTTCCCCCCCTCCTCCCCTCTCCCCCTCATCCCTCCCTTCCCCCCCTCCCCCCCTCTCCCCTCTCCCTCCCTTCCCCCCCTCTCCCCTCTCCCTCCCTCCCCCCTCTCCCCTCTCCCTCCCCTTCCCCCCTCTCCCCTCTCCCTCCCTTCCCCCCCCCTCTCCCCTCTCCCTCCCTTCCCCCCCCCTCTCCCCTCTCCCTCCCTTCCCCCCCTCCTCCCCTCTCCCTCTCCCTCCCTTCCCCCCCTCCCCCCTCTCCCCTCTCCCTCCCTTCCCCCCCTCTCCCCTCTCCCTCCCTCCCCCCTCTCCCTCTCCCTCCCTTCCCCCCTCTCCCCTCTCCCTCCCTCCCCCCCCCTCTCCCCTCTCCCTCCCTCCCCCCCTCTCCCCTCTCCCTCCCTCCCCCCTCTCCCCTCTCCCCCTCCCCTCCCTCCCCCCTCCCTCCCCTCTCCTCCCTCACCCCCCTCTCCCCTCTCCTCCCTCCCCCCTCTCCCCTCTCCTCTCCCTCCCCCCCTCCCCTCTCCCTCCCTCCCCCCTCTCCCCTCTCCCTCCCTCCCTCCCCCCTCCCCTCTCCCTCCCTCCCCCCCCTCTCCCCCTCTCCCTCCCTTCCCCCCCCTCTCCTCCCTCCCCCCTCTCCCTCCCTTCCCTTCCCCCCCTCCCTTCCCCCCTCCCCCCTCTCCTCCCTCCCCCCTCTCCCCTCTCCCTCCCTTCCTCCCCCCCTCTCCCCTCTCCCTCCCTTCCCCCCTCTCCCCTCTCCCTCCCTTCCCCCCCCTCTCCCCTCTCCCTCCCTTCCCCCCCTCTCCCCTCTCCCTCCCTTCCCCCCCTCTCCCCTCTCCCTCCTACCCAACCTCCCCCCCTCTCCCCTCTCCCTCCCTACCCAACCTCCCCCCCTCTCCCCTCTCCCTCCCTTCCCCCCCCCTCTCCCCTCTCCCTCCCTTCCCCCCCCCTCTCCCCTCTCCCTCCCTTCCCCCCCTCTCCCCTCTCCCTCCCTTCCCCCCCCTCTCCCCTCTCCCTCCCTTCCCCCCCTCTCCCCTCTCCCTCCCTTCCCCCCCTCTCCCCTCTCCTCCTACCCAACCTCCCCCCTCTCCCTCTCCCTCCCTACCCAACCTCCCCCCTCTCCCCTCTCCCTCCCTTCCCCCCCTCTCCCCTCTCTCCCCCCTCTCCCTCCTCCCCCCTCTCTCCCCTCTCCCTCCCTCCCCCCCTCTCCCTCTCCCCCCTCCCCCCCTCTCCCCCTCCCCCCTCTCCCTCCCTCCCCCCCTCTCCCCTCTCCCCCCCTCTCCCCCTCCCCCCCTCTCCCTCCCTCCCCCCTCTCCCCTCTCCCCCCCTCTCCCTCCCTCCCCCCCTCTCCCCCCTCCCCCCCTCTCCCCCCTCCCCCCTCTCCCTCCCTTCCCCCCCTCTCCCCCCTCCCCCCCTCTCCCCCCTCCCCCCCCTCTCCCTCCCTTCCCCCCCTCTCCCCTCTCCCTCCCTCTCCCCCCTCTCCCCTCTCCCTCCCTTCCCCCCTCTCCCCTCTCCCTCCCTCCCCCCCCTCTCCCCTCTCCCTCCCTTCCCCCCTCTCCCTCCCTCCCCCCCTCTCCCCTCTCCCTCCCTTCCCCCCCTCTCCCCTCTCCCTCCCTCCCCCCCTCTCCCCTCTCCCTCCCTTCCCCCCCTCTCCCTCCCTCCCCCCCTCTCCCCTCTCCCTCCCTTCCCCCCTCTCCCCTCTCCCTCCCTCCCCCCCTCTCCCCTCTCCCTCCCTCCCCCCCTCTCCCCTCTCCCTCCCTTCCCCCCCTCCTCCCCTCTCCCCTCCTCCCTCCCTTCCCCCCCTCCCCCCCTCTCCCCTCTCCCTCCCTTCCCCCCCTCTCCCCTCTCCCTCCCTCCCCCCTCTCCCCTCTCCCTCCCTTCCCCCCTCTCCCCTCTCCCTCCCTCCTGTAAGATAATAATAATAATAACTTTATTTGTATAGCGCTCTTCCTGCAAACATTGCAGCTCAAAGTGCTTTAATCATTATATCATCTTCATTTAATTATTTTGTAACTTAAATGCAATATTAAAAGTCACTACCCATCTTCCGTCGTAGACTGAAGACCCATCTCTTCAGGTTACATCTTAACTGCTCCTCCTGAGACATCTTCTGACCCTCACCTCTACGTCTCCTAAAGACACCCGCTTTCCCCTCTACTGTGTCCCTAGAACTTCTATTGCCCCCCTTGTACTGTTTCTCAGTTTCTCCAGTAAAAAATAAAAATAAAAATAAAAAGTTTTAGTAGAAGGCGATAATAGGGAAAAGGTTTTTCCTTCTATCAGTGGCCCCCGGCCCGAGCTAGAGTACTCTTCCTACAACGAATGGTGGACTGCTGATTCACATGCTTAGTATTCAAATGAATAATTGGAAGTTGCTTTGGAATAAGGCGTCTGCTAAATGCCAAAAATGTAAATGTAAATGTAAAAGGATGGGTTTTTATAATCTTAATTTAATTATTTAGTCATTTAAAGGCAATATTAAAAAGATGGGTTTTTAGTCTTGACTTGAACATATTTGCTGAGGTTGCATCCCTAATGTAAACTGGCAGTGCATTCCACATCTCGTAGACAATTCTCCAGCGAGCTGAGTGCATGTGAAATATCAGGCAATACTGATATGTACAGCTGAGTATCATCAGCATAACTATGAAAATGTACACCATGTTTTCTGATGATTCCACCTAATGGAATCATGTACAGGGAGACGAGCAAGGGACCAAGAATAGACCCCTGAGGGACCCCACATGCCTAGCTAGATAAGATTTAAACCACTCTAATACAAGTCCTGAGAGGCCGACACAGTTTTCTAAACGATGTATTAGAATAGTGTGATCTACTATATCAAAAGCAGCACTCAAATCTAACCAGACAAGAACTGATACACCACCAGCATCTATGATAAGTCTGAGATGGTTTACAACCTTTACTAATGCAGTCTCAGTACTGTGGCTAGAACGAAAACCTGATTGAAACTTCTCAAATAAAATGTTTTTGCTAAGAAAATCAGTAAGTTGTCTGAAAATCACTTTCTCAAGGATTTTACTTAGAAATGAAAGGTTAGATATTGGTCTGAAATGTCAAAGAACAGAATTATCTTGCTTTCCTTTCTTAAGTAGTGGTTTTATAATGGCAGATTTTAGGGGAGTGGGAAAGATGCCAGTTGATAGAGAGCCGTTCACAATTTCTAATACTTTGTCAGTTAAACAGTCAAAAACACTTTTAAAGAACCATGTTGGGATTGGATCAAGTGAGCATGTTGAGGATTTCATTTGTGAAACAACTGTTTTTAAAGTATGGGGGTTGACGAGCGCAAATGAATCCATGACGGCAATAGGCATAC
>NC_137675.1:2334802-2344802 GCF_963989245.1 Nansenia antarctica | reverse complement strand
CCTACAGCAGAGTACTGCTGCCTCACTTCCTGGTTGTGATGTCACGGGATGGGAGGTGTTGGGGGTTTATTATACTGGGGTTGTGTGTGACCTTTGACCCTCTCCTGACCTGCTGCTGATTGGCTGGCTGGCTCCAGATCCAGAGCATCACCGACGAATCGCGCGGCTCCATCAAGAGGAAGCGGTCGTCCATCGTGGCGGACCTCCTCCCCACGCTGCATGTCCCCGGCCTGAGCGCCCCCCGGGCCGAGCAGGTAGCCTAGCAACCAGGAGCCCCCCGCCCTCCGCCCCATCACGCCTTCATCCCTCCTCCTCCTCCGCTTGTCTTGGTTCATCCCTCCATCCGTCCAGCAGCTCTTAGACTAGCAGGTCTGAGACAGTTCATAGCCCCTGCTCATCCCTCCCTCCATCCCTCCATCCCTCCTCCTCCTCCTCCGGTTGTCTTAGTTCATCCCTCCATCCCTCCATCCCTCCATCCCTCCAACCCTCCTCCTCCTCCTCCGGTTGTCTTGGTTCATCCATTCATCCTACCAGTGTTGGTAGCAGCTCTTAGATTATCAGGTCATCCCTCCATCCCTCCATCCTCCTCCGCATCCCTCCATCCCTCCATCCATCCTCCTCCGTCTTGGTTCATCCCTCCATCCCTCCATCCCTCCTCCACCTCTTGTCTTGGTTCATCCCTCCATCCCTCCTCCTCCGCTTGTCTTGGTTCATCCCTCCATCCGTCCAGCAGCTCTTAGACTAGCAGGTCTAAGACGGTTCATAGCCCCTGCTCATCCCTCCCTCCCTCCCTCCATCCATCCCTCCTCCTCCTCCTCCGCTTGTCTTAGTTCATCCCTCCATCCATCCTTCATCCATCCCTACTCCTCCTCCTCTTATCTTGGTTCATCCATCCATCCCTCCATCCCTCCATCCTACCAGTGTTGGTAGCAGCTCTTTGACTAGCAGGTCTAAGGTTCATAGTGCCCTGCTCATCCCTCCATCCCTCCATCCCTCCATCCATCCATCCCCCATCCCTCCATCCATCCATCCCTCCGTTCATCCCATCCTCCAGCCTCTGATTTCTACCTCCCCCAGCCTCCCCTGACCTAAACTGTCGCATACTGATGATGTCACATCCTGTTGCTCCGCCCACACCTCCATCCATCCATCCCCCCACCCTGTCGCATACCAGTGATGTCATATCCTGTTGCACCGCCCATACCTCCATCCATCCCCCCACCCAGTCGCATACATACCAGTGATGTCACATACATACATACATACTGATGATGTCACATCCTGTTGCTCCGCCCCCCCCCAGGCCCAGCTGATCCGTGACTCCGCCTCCCACGCGGCCAACGACAAGCAAGGCGCCACGCCCGACCGCGTGCACATGACCTGGACCAAGGACAAGCTGTTGACGGAGCGCAACCGCGCCCGCGAGGCCGCCGTGGGGGTCCGGGACCTGTTCAACATGAAGCCGTGAGTCCTGCTGCACTGTGCTGCGCTGCCCCTGGTGGCCGGGAGGGGGACTGCAGCATGGTGGTAGACCACGGGACAACCCGTAGAAAATGATCGTCACCTTTCTTAAAATAATGTCTTAGGGTTAAAGGTCACTTTTGAGGAAGATCATGTTTTTGCCTAAATATCATATATTCTAGATTTGGTTCAGTTTATTCTGTTTTTCACAAAAACTCTCCCTCCCGCTCTCCCTCTCTCCCTCTCTCTCTCCCTCTCTCTCTCCCTCCCTCTCTCTCCCTCCCTCTCTCTCCCTCTCTCTCTCTCCCTCCCTCTCTCTCCCTCCCTCAGTGGTCAGCTATGGAATAACAACAATACAAATGTTTATATTTTTTAAATGAAAAAACTTTGAGATATTCTGAATTGTTAGTATACTGTAGTGTCCACTGAATACTGTACACTCCAGGGGAGGCTGGCGGAGGTAGAAATCGGAGGCCGGGCTCATTGTGATACATGGAAAGGAATGAGGAATGTTATGGAGTCACACAGTGGGTCCACACATTACAACAAGCCCAGCCTCCGATGTCTACCTCCGCCAGCCTCCCCTGCTACATCAGTACTACATGTCACCAGTGTCCATCAGTGTGTGTGTGTGTGTGTATGTGTGTGTGTGTGTGTGTGTGTGTGTGTGTTTGAGGGGACATGTCATATGAACTTGGAGAGACGTGTATATCCCGAACATACTACATACTACATACAAAATACTACATACTACATACAAAATACTACATACTACATACTACATACAACATACTACACACTACATACTACATACTACATAATACATACTACATACAAAATACTACATACTACATAATACATACTACATACTACATACAACATACTACATACTAAATACTACATACTACATACTACATACAACATACTACATACTACACACTACATACTACATACAGATGATAATAATCTTTATGTCCTGTTTTGTTTCATCCCGTCTAGAGAGTGGGAGAATCTGTAAGTCAACTTTCCTTTCATCTCAGTGTGTGTGTGTGTGTGTGTGTGTGTGTGTGTGTGTGTGTGTGTGTGTGTATGATCTGCATGACTAGAATCAATAGTAGCGTTCCTTCACTCTGCTTCATTCTGACGTCTGCTTTCTATGGCTCCATGATGCTGTGGTGCTGTGACTATGCTGCCCCCTGCTGGACACTGCAGAGTTAACAGCCTCAACTGTATTACAGCAAATAAACAATAACACATAATCTGACTCCGTCTGTACCATGACCTGCAGTAGTCCAACCACAACAAGACCATCAGAGAGGAGAACTGACTATATGATTATGAAATTGATCTCTGCATGGTACTCTCTGCATGGTTCTGGTCAGAAGTTCTGGTCAGAAGTTCTGGTCAGAAGGTTCTGGTCAGAAGTTCTGGTCAGAAGGTCTGGTGAGAAGTTCTAGGGAACAGGTTCTGGTTCTTGTGTCCGTAGGAACCAGTCCAACGTGAGGAGGATGCACACAGCGGTGAAGCTGAACGAGGTGGTGGTCAACAAGTCCCAGGGGGCCCAGCTGGTGCTGCTCAACATGCCTGGACCCCCCAAGAACAAGGGAGGGGACGAGAACTGTATCCTTCACTACCGCCTGCACACCACAGGGGGCGATGGAGAGGAGGGAGAGAGAGAGGGAGAGGAGGGAGAGAGAGAGGGAGAGAGAGAGGGAGAGAGGGAGAGAGGGAGAGAGGAGAGGAGAGAGACGGAGGAGGAGAGGGAGAGAGACAGAGCGGAGGGAGAAAGATGGAGAGAGAGCAGAGAGTGACAGAGAGGAGGGAGAGAGACAGAGAGAGTGAGAGAGAGAGAGAGAGAGAGAGAGACAGAGAGAGAGAGACTGAGCAGAGAAAGGGAGAACAGAAAGAGAGAGAGAAAGGGGGGGGCAGCATAGAGAGATAGTAGAGGGAGGAGAGAGAGAAAGAGAACAAGAGAACAAAGAGAGAAAGTTGAGAGAGGGAGAGAGAGAGATACAGAGAGCAGAGAGTCAAGAGAAAAAAAAGTGTGGTCAACTCCAGTGTCTCTCTGTCCTCGACCACTGTGGTCGTGTTGGTCCTTGACCGTGGTTGAACCAGACATGGAGTTCCTGGAGGTTCTGATGGACGGGCTGGACCGTGTGCTCCTGGTCCGCGGCGGGGGCCGTGAGGTCATCACCATCTACTCCTAGCACCCGCTGAGGGCGGGGCCTTACCACCCAGCCTGCGGGGAGGGGGAGGGGCCAAGGCGTGGAGGTGTGACCTGGGGGGGGGGGGGGGGGGGGCAGGTCTGGTTGCAGCCGCCCCAGGGCCCGGGTGAGGAGCTGGGCGCCCCCTACTGCTCAGGAGGACAATGACAGGGGTCTCCCTGGTGGAGACTCAGGGTACTGCACCCTCTGGCTAGGCTCCGCCCTCTTTAATCATCTGCTTCCTGCTTGGTCGGCCTTGTCTGGTCACCGCGGTCGCACCGTTCCACCGCCCTGTCCTGTAGTCGCCATAGTAACAGACCAGGGGAGGCCGGCGAAGGTAGGGATGTAGGGATCGGAGGACGGAGGCTCACTGTGACGCGTAACGAGCGCGTCCTCCGGTTTCTACCTCCGCCAGCCTCCCCCGGCGGCCTCAGAGCCAGACGTCCTGCTGTGGAGTCCCTCAGGGCGGCTGTAGGGGGCGGTAGAGGGCTTCACGCTGCCTTCACGTGATCTCGGGGGAAATCTCAGAACGTCCGAATTTCAAATTCACGTTTATTTTACTTAGTAGAGTACCACTTCCCCCGATTGGTTGATTCCGATACTCTGCTGGTTGTTGATTTGTCGATTCTGCGATCTCTGGAATCTTGGACATCGTCTTTTCTTTGCAAAGGGATTCCAAGTCGGACGTTTTCTTGAGTTTCCTGTTTTTTTCCCCGAGAGCGCGTGAACGCCCCGTTAGTTTCCCGGGTGGTTAATCGCCTGGTGGATCATACTGTATACTCACTGTACTGATTTATATAACACATTTATATAACAACGTTTGCACAAATACGAATGATATTCGTCTGAGTACAACAGGCTCTGTCTTAGCTCTGCGTGTTCTAGGATCCAACATTTATAGAAAACACTAGAACATCTCTCCTGCTTTATGACACACTCAGCCAGTCTCATTAGATTACATATTTTGTCACGCTTCGTTTTAGAGCCACGTTCCCAGCTGGGAGGCTGAGATAGGAAGGTTGTGTCGTCACAGAAGCTCTACTTTGGGGTATTTATGTTTTAAATTACAGCCCACAGGAACACGAACACTAACTTTAAAATGTGGCAGTGGTTATTAAGACATGGGGGTAGTGGTGGCCTAGTGGGTAGTGAGTTGGACTGGTGATCAGTAGGTCATGAGTTCAAATCCCCACCTGGGAACACCACCACTAGTGTGTCCTTTGAGTAAGACACTCAGCCCTCAGTTACTCCAGGGAGACTGTCCCTGTAATCTCTAATTGTAAATCGCTTTGGATAAAAGTGTCTGCTAAATGTTTAAAATATAAAAAAATGTACAAATGCGACTGTCCAAGACCGTGTCCTCCCGTTCCCACAGCAACATAGTCTCTGGATCAACACTTATAACCAAGGCTAGGCTAACGCAAAGGTTGTTTTGCACTATTTTTGTATTGTATTGTTTCTTAATGCGGTTAGTGTGTGTGCTACTATCTGGGGAGGATGGAGGAGGTAGAAATCGGAGGACGGAGGCTCATTGTGATGAAACAGGAAACAGAATGAGGAATGGCATCAAACACGTCTGATGATCGTTCCTCATTCTGTTCCATGCATCACGATGAGCCTGGCCTCCGATTTCTACCTCCTCCAGCCTCCCCTGTGTCCCGTTCCCTGTCCCCCACCCTCAGGTGAAGCATGGAGGGTTTCAAGGAGGTTTAGACGTCTTCTTCTTCTCTTCTTCTTCTTCTCTCCTCTAGTGATGTGTAGATGACTCTGCCCAGCGTCTCTCAGGAGCTGGATTTCAACGGCGTAAATAATTGTGACATGTTCTAAAGCTTTGGTCCTCCTGTCAGGATCTGATGTAATGGTCAGACTTTTATTGTGTATACATTATATGTATATATATATGTATAAGTATATGTGAATACATTTCCGCGTTGTTGAAAATCAACGACACATCGCTAGTCAACTAACACAGCTTGTTTTGTGAGCCTGCTAACAATGTAAAGTAGTGTTCTAGTTAACTAGGTAACAATGTAAAGTAGTGTTCTAGTTAACTAGGTAACAATGTAAAGTAGTGTTCTAGTTAACTAGGTAACAATGTAAAGTAGTGTTCTAGTTAACTAGGTAACAATGTAAAGTAGTGTTCTAGTTAACTAGGTAACAATGTAAAGTAGTGTTCTAGTTAACTAGGTAACAATGTAAAGTAGTGTTCTAGTTAACTAGGTAACAATGTAAAGTAGTGTTCTAGTTAACTAGGTAACAATGTAAAGTAGTGTTCTAGTTAACTAGGTAACAATGTAAAGTAGTGTTCTAGTTAACTAGGTAACAATGTAAAGTAGTGTTCTAGTTAACTAGGTAACAATGTAAAGTAGTGTTCTAGTTAACTAGGTAACAATGTAAAGTAGTGTTCTAGTTAACTAGGTAACAATGTAAAGTAGTGTTCTAGTTAACTAGGTAACAATGTAAAGTAGTGTTATAGTTAACTAGGTAACAATGTAGAGTAGTGTTCTAGTTAACTAGGTAACAATGTAAAGTAGTGTTGTAGTTAACTAGGTAACAATGTAAAGTAGTGTTATAGTTAACTAGGTAACAATGTAGAGTAGTGTTCTAGTTAACTAGGTAACAATGTAAAGTAGTGTTCTAGTTAACTAGGTAACAATGTAAAGTATTGTTGTAGTTAACTAGGTAACAATGTAAAGTAGTGTTCTAGTTAACTAGGTAACAATGTAAAGTAGTGTTCTAGTTAACTAGGTAGCAGTGGGGATTACTCCATTGCGTTGTTGCAGTATGTTGGCTTGACTAGCAAGTTTGAGTTGTGATTCTCAACAACGTTGAAACGTAGTTCCGTGTTTCAAAAGAAAAGTCTGAACATTTTGATGTTGGTTGCCGACATGCGGACCAGATGATCAGACTGTGTCACATATGTGTATTTCAACAGCGTAAAAAACAGGTCTTAGCTAAACGCAGGCGCTGGACAGGGGCCCCAAGCCACTAGGGGGAGCTAGAGGGTCTGACGTATTAGTCAAGAGCTTGACCTGCTCATTGTGGTGAACACACCTCTATTTCCCGCCACCCCCCCACCTGAGGCCAGGTGTGACAGGTGAGACAGGTCCACACAAACTGCTGACACGCCTGCGTTTGGACGTCTGTTTTACGCCGTCTGGAAACTTCTTCTCTCTGATCCAGGATCAGATCTATCTGGCTGATTCTGAGTCGTTCGAATCCAGATTAAACATTTTAAACAACTGGGTCCAGGGCGCTGATGGGAGCTGTAGAGGGTCAGCTAGTCTGGATTAGGTAGTCTGGATTAACTAGTCTGGATTAACTAGTCTGGATTAACTAGTCTGATTTAGCTTGTCTGGATTAGGTAGTCTGGATTAACTAGTCTGGATTAGGTAGTCTGGATTAGGTAGTCTGGATTAGGTAGTCTGGATTAGGTAGTCTGGATTAACTAGTCTGGATTAACTAGTCTGGATTAGGTAGTCTGGATTAACTAGTCTGGATTAGGTAGTCTGGATTAACTAGTCTGGATTAGGTAGTCTGGATTAGGTAGTCTGGATTAGGTAGTCTGGATTAGGTAGTCTGGATTAACTAATCTGGATTAGGTAGTCTGGATTAACTAGTCTGGATTAGGTAGTCTGGATTAGGTAGTCTGGATTAGGTAGTCTGGATTAACTAGTCTGGATTAACTAGTCTGGATTAGGTAGTCTGGATTAGCTAGTCTGATTTAGCTAGTCTGGATTATAACGTGCCAAAGACCTTAGATAAGAGGCTGTGTTGACGTCTAGTTAGACAGGGTAGGGGTGTAGCTTTAGAGGCTCAGCTGGGGGAGGCTGGCGGAGGTAGAAATCGGAGGACGTTTTGTCCTCTCAATAATTTGACACACAAGGGTCGTTGTGATGCATGGAAGCGTTCCGATGAGCCCGTCCTCCGATTTCTACCTCCGCTAGCCTCCCCTGGTCTCAGCCTGCATATCAGCCTAATCAGAGCCACATATACCAACACATACATATATAATACATATACTGTATATATATATATAATATAATATATAATACATATATGTATATAATATAATATAAACTCCTCAAAAAAAGTTACGCTACTGAGGTCCCTCACAGTGTAAAATGAATAAAGTGTAAAAATGGCCAATATGTGTTGTTTTTTCCTCATTACTGTGGGAGAGTGCAATCATCCAATCCACCAAGCAACTCAAAAAGAGAGTGAATACCAGCAGAAGAATATTGCAGGAGATTTTGGCAAATTTATTTGGGCCGCTACCCGCACGTTTAGCTGTGTTGCTCATTCCACGAATGCACGATCCTTACAAGTTGTACCTCGTTGTAAAGGTGACTAATCAGGCTTTCCAACGATATAAAAGACAATACCAGTTGGTATTATTAAAGGGGAGGAATAATCGACCAAAATAACGTTTCAGAACTTTTTTTGAGGAGTTTATATACGATACATTGTATCTGGCTCTGATTCTGAACCCATTTGGTAGGCTATTGTCTGCCAGTATCTGTGAGTTAACCCCTTCCATTCTCTAATAACCCATAGTGTTGTGTTGTTTATGATGTCATAATATGATTTGTGTTGTTTATGATGTCATAATATGATGTATTATAAGTTGTTATTGCAAAGCAGGACATGGACATGTAAAGATGATTCTCCCTTGTTTAGGATAGCATCCCCCCCGGTCGTGTAGTGTTGAATGTAAACTTGATTTTCCTTTTTTCCTTGTTTTGTACAGAACACTGAGAGTAATGACTGTTAGAGGCTAGAGGAGGTTTATGAGGTTTTGCTGAAAGTCAATAAAATGTTGTGAGCCGTCGTTATTTCATATGTGTGACCTCATCATACTGATTATGTTCACAAACGCCTTTACACCTATCCAATCCTGTAAGATCTAGACAAGTGTCTAGGGAGTAGGGGCTAGGGAGTAGGGAGTAGGGGCTAGGGAGTAGAGGCTAGGGGCTAGTGTCTAGGGGCTAGGGAGTAGGGGCTAGGGAGTAGGGGCTAGGGAGTAGGGGCTAGGGAGTAGAGGCTAGGGGCTAGTGTCTAGGGGCTAGGGAGTAGGGAGTAGGGGCTAGGGAGTAGGGGCTAGTGTCTAGGGGCTAGTGTCTAGGGAGTAGGGGCTAGTGTCTAGGGAGTAGCGGCTAGGGGCTAGTGTCTAGGGAGTAGGGGCTAGTGTCTAGTGTCTAAGGGCTAGTGTCTCACCCTCCATTGGCAGGTCCTGGTGTCATGTGACCCGCAATCAACGCCTGGCCGCCTCTGAAACTGTCCCAAGAATAGCCGGACAAGCAGCCTCTGTGTCACACACTGCCTTATGTAACCTCCTACTGAGGACAGACAGACAGGCAGACATGCAGACAGACAGAGATACAGGCAGACAGACAGAGAGACAGGCAGACAGACAGAGAGACAGGCATGCAGACAGACAGACAGACAGACAGAGACAGATGATTGGGAGAGACAGACAGGCAGACAGACAGAGACAGATGATTGGAACAGACAGACAGACAGACAGACAGAGACAGATGATTGGGACAGACAGACAGACAGAGACAGATGATTGGGAGAGACAGCAGCAGTAATGTAGCAGAGATGAAAGCAGCAGGTTACTGATGTCACTGTTGTTGTTTGTTGTCGTCTTATGAATCATTGTTGTTTTCCCCAATTAGAACCTTTCTGTCCACACATTCCGTGCCAGCGGCCCAATCAAAAGCCTCTCCTCTCCTCGGGGGTTAGCCAATAAGGGAGGGGCCAGGAAGTCAACAAGGAAGTGAAGAAATCAGCCAGGAGTTTCCCTTTTTATCCAGGTTGATTAGAGTCAGCAGACGGGCGGTGAGGTCAGTTTATCACTCAACCCACATGACCCAACGACAGAAACAACGTTTAGGAGACAGAAATGGAAAGTAAACCTTTCAAAAAAAAAATCTGAGAGACTCAGAGAGCCAGAAACAGAAACAGCCCCTGTGTGTGTGTGTGTGTGTGTGTGTGTGTGTGTGTGTGTGTGTGTGTGTGTGTGTGTGTGTGTGTGTGTGTGTGTGTGTGTGTGTGCGTGTGACCGACCCTCAGACCCGTTACATAAACCTCCTGTTTACAGAGGAACAAGTTTCCCTCTGTTCTCCAACAGACACAAAACAAGACTTCTATTAACACACACAGAGCACCGACACACTAACACACAAAGCACTAACGCACTAACACACAATGCACTAACACACAGTACACAAACACACAATGCACAAACACACAGTACACAAACACACAATGCACAAACACACAGTCCTTACGCTTCCTAATGCGGGGTCATTTTAGCCTTAACATAAACG
>NC_137675.1:2319802-2324802 GCF_963989245.1 Nansenia antarctica | reverse complement strand
CACCGAGACAGAGGAGACGGAGAGGAAGAACGGACGCTACTTTTTTTTGTTCTTCCACAACTTCCACAACACATTGCAGCGCGGGGAAGACCGATTTTTAAAACACGTGGATTTACCGTTTCTTTACCGAAATGAATGATCGGTGAGTGTTGTTTTTTATTTCTGTATAAACACAGAGATGTTGGGTCTTTCTGTATAAACACAGAGATGTGGGTCTTTCTGTATAAGCACAGAGATGTTGGGTCTTTCTGTATAAACACAGAGATGTGGGTCTTTCTGTATAAACACAGAGATGTGGGTCTTTCTGTATAAACACAGAGATGTGGGTCTTTCTGTATAAACACAGAGATGTGGGTCTTTCTGTATAAACACAGAGATGTGGGTCTTTCTGTATAAACACAGAGATGTTGGGTCTTTCTGTATAAACACAGAGATGTGGGTCTTTCTGTATAAACACAGAGATGTTTGGGTCTTTCTGTATAAACACAGAGATGTGGGTCTTTCTGTATAAACACAGAGATGTGGGTCTTTCTGTATAAACACAGAGATGTTGGGTCTTTCTGTATAAACACAGAGATGTGGGTCTTTCTGTATAAACACAGAGATGTGGGTCTTTCTGTATAAACACAGAGATGTTGGGTCTTTCTGTTTAAACACAGAGATGTGGGTCTTTCTGTATAAACACAGAGATGTTGGGTCTTTCCCCCTCTAACGTGGTGCTGTCCTCCTCTTCCTCCCGCAGCCTGTCCAGGTGGTCTCTGTGTCTCTGCCTCCTCCTCCTGTGGCCCCCCGGCGGCACCCCCGCTGCCCAGGGCATGGAAGGTAAAACCCTTAACCCTTAACACTTTCAAAGTCATTCAATTCTCCAATGATTCATGTGTTTTTTTTTTTACTGTATTAAACTGCCTTGGCTGGACGATCTCTCTAGGTCTTTCACTGTGGGAATGTTTAGGCTAGTCAAAACCATTGATTGCGCGTTGATTTCGGAAGGTAGGATACATTTCGGCATCTTGAGAGTTTGGGGAATGAATTATGATGATTATGAAACCAAGCAGATGTCTATATATATAAATGATCCCAAACTCAGCTGAAATCATGACGGATCACACGAGTCGGAATCGAGTCGTTTTCTTCAGATGTTTGCATTTCCCGTGATAGTCCACCCGTAGGGGGGTTATGTGATTCTAGATCCCGTCGTCCCTGGCTGAATGTGCTGCTGCTGTCTATCAGATCTGTGCTGGGATGAACCACGTCGCCCAGGGGAGGCTGGGGGAGGTAGAAATGCGTCCTCCGATTCCTACCTCGGCCAGCCTCCCCTGAGGACGGGGTCAGAGGTCAGTCAGGTTGTTGTTCATGCAGATAAACACATGTTACATTCTGCCTCTCATGTGACTGTAGGACACACACACACACACACACACACAGAGCCTGTCTGATGATGATGTGATTAGAGGGAAGTTGTTCAGAGCTGTGTCTGTTCTTTAGTGACAGGAATGTGGTCTCGCGTCTGGGGTCGAGAGACACGTGTGTGTGTGTGTGTGTGTGTGTGTGTGTGTGTGTGTGTGTGTGTAGAGACACACTAGAGGTACGTGTGTATTTGATACCACTCCTCATTCTGTTCCATTCATCACAACAAGCCCGTCCTCCGATTCCTACCTCCGCCAGCCTCCCCCTCCGCCAGCCTCCCCTGTCTCTCTGTCCCCCCCTGTCTCTCTGTCCCCTCCTCCTGTCTCTCTGTCTCTCTGTCCCCTCCTCCTGTCTCTCTGTCTCTCTCTCTCTCTGTCTCTCTGTCTCTCTGTCTCTCTGTCTCTCTGTCTCTCTCTCTCTGTGTCTCTGAGGGAGGCAGCAGTGATGGGAGGTAGTCCACCTGGCCCTGACACACACTACAGACTGGGCTGTACTGGGTTAGGCTGAACTGGGCTGTACTGGGCTGAGCTGAACTGAGCTGTACTGGGCTGGACTGGGGTGGTTCCACATCCTCCATAGCTGCTGTAACAGACCAGGGGGGTATTCCATCAACATCACTAAACGACAATCCAGACTTATTCTGATAAATCCTGCGAGATTTTCTTTTAGTGACATTGATGGAACACCCCCCTGGAGAGGACCGTGTGAAGAGGAGGTATCTGACCCGGCCCAGTCTGGTTTGGGTCGGCCCTGGGGCGTGAACAGGCCCGTCAGTACCTCAGTGTGCAATCCCTGTTCCATCAACGTCACTAAAGGAAAATCCAGGTTTATTTTTGATCAGTCTCACGCAAGACTTTCCTTTAGCGACATTGATGGAATACCCCCCTTGTAATGGGGGCTAGTGGACGAGAAGAGATCAGAAACACTCAAAGAGGACGTACACACACACACACGCACACACACACACACACACACCACTCCCATCCCCTGCCATTCTCAGTGCAGAGAGGAACAGTTTAAAGAGCAGGATGTTGTTGTGTGTGTGCGTGTGTGTGATGGCCGGGGGGGTGGGGAGGGGGGGGGGGGGGGGGGGGGTCTTCCTGGGGCGTGAGCAGCAATCAGAGTGTGTACACACAGCCGTACCGGGAGCAGTGGTCTGATCAAACGCAACGCCAGGGTGTGAACTGGTCTGTACTGGTGTGAACCGGTGGTGGACTGGCAGGGCTACTTCTTATGTTAATGAGGTCGCTCTTCTCATGTCTACATGCTCGTAGCGAGCTGCATTGTGTGTGTGTGTGTGTGTGTGTGTGTGTGTGTGTGTGTGTGTGTGTGTGTGTGTGAGGAGAACTTTGATGTGAGAGGATGTGAACAGCACACACTATCCCATCTTCTAGTCGAAGATAGACAGATGTGAGAGGGGTGTGTGTGTGTGTGTGTGTGTGTGTGTGTGTGTGTGTGTGTGTGTGTGTATTGTAGGGTTGGCCGGTTTTATGGTTAAACCGAAACCGCTAAACCTCGGTTTTTGAAATTATATTATATTTTTTGTCAATAACCGTCATAAATTGCTATATTGTAGCGGCCGCTAGTGTGAGATGCTAATATGTAATATGTAGTTCACCAGTGTGTTTGTATGGGGGGAGTTGGACGAGGGCCAGGTAAGGCTGAGGTGCAGTAGTGACGTATGGGGGGTTCAGGCGGCATGGATGGATGTTTTGACAGTTATGCTAGTTTGTGAGAAGAAAAAAAAACTGATACAAATTCTGACACGCATTTTCACTGCAACCGAAGTCTCCATATCCTCCGTTCTCTCCGACTCCTCCAGCTGTGATCCTGAGTAGTTTTGGGACAATTCCCAAAAGATAGTTTTGGTTTTTCAGTTTTTCAACCATGGCGAACGCAGTCTCTGTCTGAACTTACCAGAGTTCGGTAGAGGCGGGAGACAGTGTGGATCGCTCTAACCGAAGCACAATTCGCACTAAGAAGGATTACTGTGGATGACACTGTAGAGAGACACTCTGCTGGGCATGGTTAAAGACACATATGCCCTGTGCTGGAGGTCACATGAGTTGACCTTTGAGCTACTCACACACACAGCCCAGCAGAGAGACACTCTGCTGGGCATTGACACTTAGTAATTAGTAAGTAGTAATTAGGCCTCACTATATGTGGAAGAATAGGACCAGGCTGCTTGAGCTACTCACTTAGCCCAGCAGATAGACACTCTGCTGGGCATGGACAATTAATAATGTCAACTGTGGATGACACTAGATATGACTGTGTGGTCTCTGCTCTCGGGAGCTCTACAGCAGCCACGGTCGTGAGGATCCTCGAAGATCCTCCCATGCACGACAAGTATGGAGCATTGAGAACGTAGCTTACCTCCTAGAGACTTTCTGTTTAGCCGAATGTGAATGTGCCCGAGAAGTAGTCGAATTTGTCCCGGATTTGTCCCATAGTCTCATTACGAACCAAAAGTACTTTGTACCGCTGTTTTCATTTATTTATTTGAAGCACGTTTTTCAGCACTGCTCGTGGAAAGTGTTCGAGCAGGTTGGCAGGAAGGATAGGGCTTCATCGTTTGAGGATAGGGCTTCATCGGCGGCTCTGTCAAAGCCTGACAACAAAGTGATTTAGAATCCCACAGTTAAACCGTAAATTCCGGTTTTATTTGGGGACGGTTTAAACGTATAAAAAATTGGAAACCGCCCAAGCCTAGGCAAGGCAAGGCATGTTTATTTGTACAGCACATTTCATACAACTGGGGCAATTCAAAGTGCTTTACATACAGCATTAAAAATACAGAAAAGGAAGGATAGTAAGAAAAAAAGAAAGACAAGAATAGATACATATATAGAGAGAAAATAAATAGATAAACATTTAACAATACAATAAGACAATGAATAAAAGGATATAGATAAAAGTGTTATTATGGTGTGTTGTGTACTGTACTGTACCCTGTGTCTTATCTGCCCTGACCTCCGTTGAACACAACCTGAGGTTCGATGGCGGTCGACCGCCCCGGTCTCTCTCCTTGTTGTCAGAGCGTCTCTAGGGAACGTTCTTCACTAAACTTAGAGGAAAACAATTCATGAGACGTTTCTAAAAAAAAGAGTCTCTAATCTATTTTCTGCGACGCTCTCTTTTAGATTTAGAATGACTAAAGGCAGAGCTAAAAACGTGGGAATGTGTTTTTAGGAATGCTTACAAGTTTAACAAGGATGACTCAGATGCTGCCAAATGTCACAGAGGAGGAATCAACTAGGATTCTGTTCAGGACCAGAAAAAAAAACCACTTTATTGTGCTGTGTGTTGTTCTGCTGGGCTGGTGGATAAAGAAGTCCATTCTCTTGGTTGTTACAGTCCTCTACAGTCTCACAAGCAGTGCTTAGCGCTTAGCACGGCCAGAATATGACTGGATATGACTGCCTTCACATCCGATCTCCACCTGGTTCACTTCCTCACAAAAGGACCTCCTGAGGGGGGGCGGGGCCACAGGTCGCTAGGTGACCCCAGTGGGTGTTGGTCTGTCGTGAGAGAGAGAGAAAACTTTATTAAATTAAACGTTTTTTAACAATCCACAATATCGACCCAAT
>NC_137675.1:2287302-2299802 GCF_963989245.1 Nansenia antarctica | reverse complement strand
AAACAGTAGAACCACGGAGAACGCCAAAAGAACCCAGAAGAACATTGGAGAACCGTGGAGAACACTACAGACCTCTAGGGAACCCCAGAAAACCGTGGAGAGAGCTGTAGAACGTGGTGGTGCGCTAGCGTGAGCCAGCGGAGGTAGCGTGTGTGTGTGTGTGTGTGTGTGGCGTGTGTGTTGTTGTGGTGGTGTGTGTGGCGTGTGTGTGTCAGCATGTCAGCCCTGCGTGTGTGTTCCCTGCTGCTGCTAATGCCGTTGGCCCCGGTCCAAGGCAGTGGTGGTACTTTCTGGGGGGATTGGGGGGAGACCACCCCCCCCACCACCACCACCACCCCCCCCCTCCACCACCAACATGGACCTCTGGACCACCGATGGCCCCCCCCACCACCATGCCCCCCCCTCCCCACCGGCCCCCACCAACACAGACCTCTGGACCACCGTTGGCCCCCCCACCACCACGGTGCCGGGCCTGGGGGGCAGCAGCACCCAGACGGAGACGCCCCCCCCCCTCCTCACCTCCTCCTCCTCCCCTCCCCGGACCCCCCCCACCCCCGCCTGGACCCCCTGGAACCCCCCACGCCGGCCGAGGCCGCGGCCCCCGCCCCTGTGATGAAGAGACCCCTCAAGATGTGGAAGAGGGGTGAGTCACCCTGGACCTGGAGGAGAGAGAGGGGGAGGGAGAGAGAGAGAGGGGGGGAGGGAGAGAGAGAGAGAGAGAGACAGAGAGAGAAAGAGAGAGAGAATGAGTTCATTTCTGTGTGGGTGTGTGTGTGTGGGGGGGTTGTTATGTCGTGGGTGACTGCAGCTAATCAGTTCTGTGACAGGCTAGCGAGCGGCCTGGGTTTATCTCTGAAGGACGCAGCAGTCTGACTGCATACGTTCCTGCTGGCCGGGTCTGGTCCTGGAGAGCGGCCCTGACTAAAGGCTGTTTACAGGGCCTGCCGCCCCCGAGCGTGGGGGGGGGGGGGGGGGTCCTGGCGGTGTGTGGGGGGGGTTGGGGAGTCCTGGCGGTGTGGGGGGGTGTTGGAGACTTCATTATGTTTCATTTTGGCTGAGAAGCCGTCTGTCTTAAGCTGCTGTGAGACGTGAGATCACGACGGGGATTAGTCTCACCCCAGACCAGACCACAGCACTGACCTGGCTGGCTGGCTGCTGACTGACTGGCTGACTGACTGGCTGGCTGGCTGAATGACTGGCTGGCTGACTGACTGACTGGCTGACTGACTGGCTGGCTGGCTGAATGACTGGCTGGCTGACTGACTGGCTGACTGGCTGGCTGGCTGGCTGGGGGCTAGACGGTGTGTTTGTACTCCATAGCCTGTCACAGCGCAGCCCACACACGCATCATCATGACTAACAGGAAGTAGACCTAGGCTTGCTACTAGGATGTCTGTGAGGCTTGTCTGCATGGATGGACTGGAAGTATACTACAACCTATTACTGACTGAATACCTGCCTGGCTGACTGTCTGACTGTCTGACTGTCTGACTGTCTGACTGACTGACTGACTGACTGACTGACTGGCTGACTGGCTGGCTGACTGACTGACTGACTGGCTGACTGGCTGGCTGACTGACTGACTGACTGGCTGGCTGGCTGGCTGACTGACTGACTGACTGACTGACTGACTGGCTGGCTGGCTGACTGGCTGGCTGACTGACTGACTGACTGACTGGCTGGCTGGCTGACTGACTGGATGACTGACTTAGGCAAGGCAAAGCAAGTTTATTTGTATAGCACATTTCATAGAACAGGGGCAATTCAAAGTGCTTTACATACATTCTAAAAAAATACAGCAAGAGGAGCATAGTAAGAAGATAAAAATGACGATGATTAAAAGCAAATATAAGAAGTAAATAGATAAAACATTTAGTAAGACAATAGTTAATGGATAAAATACATTGATAGAAGTGTTTGTGTTTAATCATAACTGGTGCAAAACATGAAGGTTTCTTGCTTAGATTTAAATATGTTAAGGGTTTGGGCCTGTTTGACTTCTTCAGGGAGTTTGTTCCAGGAGCATGCAGCAGCGTGACTGAAAGCTGCTGCACCGTGTTTTGTTTTCAGTCTTGGAATGATTAGCTGGTTTAGCTGACCTTAGGGACCTTGTGGGAATATAGGGTGGGAGGAGATCTGATATGTATTTTGGTCCAAGACCATTTTGTGATTTGTATGCAATTAGAAGAATTTTGAATTCAATTCTCTGAGAGACTGGTAGCCAGTGTAGAGATCTCAGGATTGGTGTAATGTGTTCAAACTTCTTCGTTTGTTAGGACCCTAGCAGTGGCGTTTTGGATGAGCAACTTACGAACAGCCCCCTTTAGATAGGCCTGTTAGTAGACCATTACAATAATCAAGCCTACTCGAAACAAATGCATGGATGAGTTTTTCAAGGTCTTGTTTGGACATGTAGAGATTGAATAGAAGGGGGCCAAGGATTGATCCTTGGGGAACCCCACATGTCATTTTAATTTGGTCAGATACAAAGTTGCAAATGGAGACATAATAGCTTCTGTCCTGTAGGTAGGATCTAAACCAGACTTAACTAATAATTGAATGACTGACTGACTGACTGACTGACTGACTGACTGTCTGACTGACTGACTAATTGAATGCCTGACTGACTGAATTATTGACTGACTGGATTATTGACTGACTTACTGACTAACTGACTGACTGACTCATTGACTGGCTGGGGGTGTTAGGGTAAGGATGGGGAGGGGGGGGTAGGGTTAGGATGGGGGGTTCTGTGACCCTGAGGGAGTGTCTGGGAGAGTGGGTCTGGCTGAGGCTGGCCGGGGGTGAGTCTGTTCTCCCCCGGGTGGAGGGAAAGCCTCATCACATGATCTCTAATCACAGGATTACTACGCTGACGCTTCCAGGATGTTGAGGGGGGGGGGGAGAGTGAGGAGGAGGGGGGGGGGGGCAGAGCCCTGCTGGACAGCCACCCGTGGAGGAGGGGGGGTGGGTGTGTAGTGGGGTGGGGTGAGAGTGAGGGAGGGAGGGTGAGGGGTGGGGGGGTAAAAGTGAAATAAATCATCAAAACATTGTGAATGTCGGACACGCGTGTGCGTGTGTCTGTGCGTGTGTGTGTGTGTGTGTGTGTGTGAAATGGGAGAACGGGTTCATGTTGGTACCGTTCCTCATTCCATTCCATGCCCCGGCCTCCGATGTCTACCTCCCCCAGCCTCCCCCAGCCTCCCCCAGTCTCCCCAGCCTCCCCCAGCCTCCCCCAGCCTCCCCCTGCCTCCCCCAGCCTCCCCCTGCCTCCCCCAGCCTCCCCCAGCCTCCCCCAGCCTCCCCCTGCCTCCCCCCAGCCTCCCCCAGCCTCCCCCAGCCTCCCCCAGCCTCCCCCAGCCTCCCCCTGCCTCCCCCAGCCTCCCCAGCCTCCCCCAGCCTCCCCCTGAGCTGCTCCTGGAAGAGGAACAACTTTGTATCAGAGCCAAGAGGATGAGCACTACGTGTGTGTGTGTGTGTGTGTGTGTGTGTGTGTCTTGTGTGTGTGTGTGTGTCTGTGTGTGTGTGTGTCTGTGTGTGTGTGTGTCTGTGTGTGTGTGTCTGTGTGTGTGAGGTGTGTGTGTGTGAGGTGTGTGTGTGTGTGTGTGTGTGTGTGAGGTGTGTGTGTGTGTGTGTGAGGTGTGTGTGTGTGTGTGTGAGGTGTGTGTGTGTGTGTGGGGGGGGGTTAATCATGTATTTTTCCACTTGGCTAAGTTGATGAATAGCAGAACCAATCAGAGAGGCCCCGATGATGGAGGTGTGTGTGTGTGTGTGTGTGTGTGTGTGTGTGTGTGTGTGTGTGTGTGTGTGTGTGTGTGTGTGCGTGTGTGTGTGTGTGTGTTCGTGCGTATGTGCATGCAGAGCCTCTAATGGAAGAGGCCCCAATGATTGAGGTAGGTGTGTGTGTGTGTATGTGTGTGTACACGCGTGTTTGTGTGTGTGTGATTGTGTGTGTGTGTGTGTGTGTGTGTGTGTGTGTGCATACATGGGTTGCGAGACAAGAGGTTACCGCCGTGGAATGCCAGGGTGAGAGTGGTCGCCACGGGAGACGACCTCCGCGTGGGGGGGGGGGAATGAGCAGAATGTGATCTATCTCCTCCTCCGCTAAGCCCCCGCTACCCCCCCCCCCCTGCCCCCTCTACCCCCCCCCCTCCCCCTCTACCCCCAGACTCCCACCCCTCCAATTACTGCCTCTTCCCCTGTGTCTCCAGACTGTGTTGGGGGGGGCGGGCAGGGGGGGCCAGTGAGGTGTGGAGAGGATGGACTTAACGTGTGGGTCTGGTTGTGGAATGTGTCTCGGTGATGGGAGGAGAGGGGGAGGAGAGGAGGAGGAGAGGAGAAGAGAGGAGAGGAGAGGAGAGGAGAGGAGAGGAGAGGAGAGGAGAAGAGAGGAGAGGAGAGGAGAAGAGAAGAGAAGAGAGGAGAGGAGAGATAAACCCTGATCTGACCTTAACTACCCCTCCTAAGACCTCCTCACCCCCTCTACCCCCCTGGATGCACACCTGTTATTGATTGTTGGCAATTCAAAGTGCTTTACATATATTATTAAAAAATACAGCAAGATCTCTGGTTTTCCTTGCTTGATTGGAGGAAGTTTTGTCTCATCTAGGCGTTTATTTGTTCAATGTAATTACAGAGATTGTCGATGGGACTATAGTCGTTCGGTGAGAGGGCTATGTAGATTTGAGTGTCATCCGCATAGTTGTAATTAAAATTAATTAGTTGTAGTATGATGTATAGTATTATGATGTGTCCCAATGGAAGCATGTAGAGATTAAGGATTGACCCTTGGGGAACCCCACATGTCATTTTAATTTGGTCGGATACAAAGTTGCCAATGGAGACATAGTAGCTTCTGTCCTGTAGGTAGGATCTAAACCAGTTTAGGGCAGTGCCTGAGAGTCCTACCCAGGTTTATCTATTAGAATGTCGAAAGTCACTTTACTCTCTACTACCTCTTACACCCGCTGCCACCGAGTGCAATACTCATGACGTTCTACTTGTACTATTTTATTTTACTATTTGTACTGCTAAATGTATCCTGTCTTAATGATCTCCCACAACTTCTGACTTGTCCAACAGTCTCACTTATGTCTTGTAACTATTATTACTATATTATTTGGACTCATCTTGTCTTTTGCCTTATTGGCTTTGTGCTGCCGTGTCAGGAACTGAAGCCTAGGGGTCGTCCTCTCTTACACACTTGACCCCTGTTAAGCTCATGTGATGATGTCTTGTGACCCCCTCCCTGCCTCCCTCCCTCTCTCCCTCCCCCCTCCTCTCCAGAACGTGGCTCTTCCCCCCACCTGGACCTGACGGAGCTGATCGGCGTGCCCCTCCCCCCCTCCGTGTCCTTCATCACGGGGTACGAGGGGTTCCCTGCCTACGCCTTCGACGCCGACGCCAACGTGGGCCGCCTGACGCGCACCTTCGTCCCCGACCCGTTCTACCGCGACTTCGCCGTCATTGTCACCGTGAGGCCCAAGGACTCCCGGGGGGGGGCGCTCTTCGCCATCACCGACGCCCAGCAGAGGGTGGTGCAGCTGGGGCTGGCGCTCACGGCCGTGGAGGACGGCACCCAGAGGGTGGAGGTCTGTTGGAGAATCTTCTTCTTAGTTGATATATGGATAGATTCTGGGTAAATTAGAGGAGTACAAGGAGATTGATCAAATAGCTTGAAGCCTTTTATTAACTGAGGTCACGGGTATCATAAGATTGATCTAACTCACATTTCAGAAAACAAGACTTTATATATAGTCATCCCTCATCCCTAGAGAGGTCACTCTGACCTGGGCACACATAAGCATGATCATTCATAGCTCACAATTCGTTTGCCACATCAACAGGGAACCCCCCACCCCTTTGGTACAATCCCCCCCCCCATTATTTACCATAATAATGATATTTGGCTGAACGTTATTATTACGTTAATGTTATGCTGTTGTTCACATGAGTTTGTTATTCAATCCACTTTAGACAAGCAAAATGTGCTTTTCCCCAACAGGTGTACTACAGAATGAATGAATGAATGAATGAATAAGGCTAAATGCCCAAAATGTAAAAATGTAAAAATGTTTGGCATACAGGCAGTTAGTTTACAATAATAACAAATGATGATATCATCCATTATACAATTAGTGATCCTATAAAATAGTGAAAAACCAAAAACCCAAATCCAACCCGTTCGCTAGGTGTACTACAGCGAGCCAGGCGCGGCGGCCAGCCAGAAGATCGCGTCCTTCAAGGTGGGGGACATGACGGGTCGCTGGACGCGCTTCACGGTGTCGGTGGAGGGCCGGGAGGCCCGCCTCTACATGGACTGCGAGGAGTTCCACAGCCTGGACTTCCAGAGGGGGGCCGAGAGGCTGACCTTCGCCCAGGGGTCGGGGGTATTCGTGGGGAACGCCGGGGGGGTCCGGCCTGGGCAGGTTTGTGGTAAGTCAAAGACGTCTCTGCGTGTGTGAGTGTGTGTGTGTGTGTGTGTGTGTGTGTGTGTGTGTGCCAGGAAGTCAGGAAACCAGCTAGGCTTGTTTAAGAAAAACACTCCTCCCACTGCATCCTCCTCTCTTCTCCTCTCATCCTCCTCCTCCCTTCCTCTCTTCCTCCTCTCCTCCCATCCTCCCATCCTCTCCTCCTCTCCTCTCATCTCAAGGCCTCTCTCTCTCCCTAGGGAGGGAGGGGGAGAGAGAGAGACGGACAGAGAGAAGAATGGAGAGAGAGAGAGAGAGAGAGAGGATGGAGAGAGAAAAAGAGAGAGAGAGCTTTGTGCTGTCTGCAAGACTCATCTCTTGGCTGGGAGTTTGACCCTGTGGCACTCTGCATGATAGACCCTCTCTCTCTCTGTCTCTCTCTATCTCTCTCTATCTCTCTCTCTATCTCTCTCTCTCTGTCTCTCTCTCTTTCTGTCTCTCTGTCTCTCTCTGTCTCTCTCTCTCTTTCTCTCTCACTCTTTCTCTCTCTCACTCTTTCTCTATCGCTCTCTCTCTCTCTGTCTCTCGCTCTCTCTTTCTCTCTCTCTCTTTCTCTCTCTCTCCCCTCCCTCTCTCCCTCCCTCTCTCCCCCCCTCTCTCTCCCCCCTCCCTCCCTCCCTCCTCTCTCCCCCTCTCTCTCTCTCTCTCCCCTCCCTCTCCCCCCCCTCTCTCTCCCCCCCTCCCTCCCTCCCTCTCTCCCCCCTCTCTCTCTCGCTCTCTCTCTCCCCCCCCCCTCCCCCTCTCTCTGGCCCCTGAGGTCCGGTACCACACAAAGGAAGCTGCCCACTCTCTGCCGTCATCACGGAAACCAGTTTCCCAAACACACACACACACACACACACACACACACACTCACACTCCAGTGTCGCTGCAGTCACAGCATGTGAACAAGGGGACAGTAGTTCATTAAAGTGTGGAGGGAGAACACACACACACACACACACACACACACACACACTCCCGTCAACACTCGGCTGGACTAATTGAAGAGCCATAGAACTGTAACACATAGACCAACAACAACAACAACAACAACAACAACAACAACAACAACATCACTGTGTGGTGACCCAGTTCTGGTTCTGCTGGGTTACGTAATGCCAACATGGTGCTGAGGCTACCCTCTCTCTCCCTCTCTCTCTCTCTCTCCCTCTCTCCCTCTCTCCCTCTCTCCCTCTCTCTCTCTCAGTCTCTCTCTCTCTCTCTCTTTCTCTCTCTCTCTCCCTCTCTCTCCCTCTCTCCCCCCTCTCTCTCCTCTCCCCCTCTCTCTCTCTGTCTCAGTCTCTCTCTCTCTTTCTCTCTCTCTCCCCCACCATCTTTCTCTCTCTCTCTCTCTGTCTTTGTCTCTCAGTCTCTCCCCCTCCTCCTCCCTCTCTCTCCCCCTCTCTTCCATTCAGAGGTCAGAGGTCACAGTGTTAAGAAGGTTTATGATGTCAGCAGTTCAGTCCTGTATGGAAACATTAAGACTGGAGACTCCTACTGTGTGTGTGTGTGTGTGTGTGTGTGTGTGTGTGTGTGTGTGTGTCTGTGTGTGTCTGTGTGTGTGTGTGTGTGTGTGTGTGTGTGTGTGTGTGTCTGTGTGTGTGTGTGTGTCTGTGTGTGTGTGTGTGTGTGTGTGTGTGTGTGTGTGTCTGTGTGTGTGTGTCTGTGTGTGTGTGTGTGTGTGTGTGTGTGTGTGTGTCTTCACACTCACTCACTCTTTTTCTCTCTCTCTCTCCTCCCTCCCTCCCTCCTCCCCTCCCTCCTCCCCTCCCTCCTCCACTCCCTCCTCATCCCTCCCTCCTCTCCCTCCCTCCCTCCCTCTTCCTCTCCCTCCCTCCCTCCTCCTCCCTCCCTCCCTCCCTCCCTCCCTCCTCCTCCCTCCCTCCCTCCCTCCCTCCTCCTCCCTCCCCTCCCTCCCTCCCTCCTCCCCTCCCTCCTCTCCTCCCTCCTCCCCTCCCCTCCCTCCCTCCTCCCCCTCCCTCCTCTCCTCCCTCCTCTCCTCCCTCCCTCCCTCCCTCCCTCCCTCCTCTCCTCCCTCCTCCTCCCTCCCTCCTCTCCTCCCCTCCTCCCCCTCCCTCCTCTCCTCCCTCCTTCCCTCCCTCCCTCCCTCCTCCTCCCCTCCCTCCTCTCCTCCCTCCTCTCCTCCCTCCTCCCCTCCCTCCTCTCCTCCCTCCTCCCCTCCCTCCTCCCCTCCATCCTCTCCTCCCTCCCTCCCTCCCTCCAGGGGTCCATCCAGCAGCTGGTGATTAAGTCGGACCCCCGCGCGGCCGAGGAGCAGTGTGAGGAGGACGACCCCTACGTGAGACACTTTAACCTTTGACCTTTGACCCTTCTGCTCCTGGTTTGTCTCTGTGTGTTTGGGTTAGGGTTCCAGAGAGATGTCATCAGTATAAGCCAGGGTTTTCCTTTAGCGACGTTGATGTAATACCCCCCTGGTTTACCTCAGATCTGCCCCTGCGTCTCTCCTTCTCTGGTCTGAGACAGACAGAGAGGGACTCTGTGGTGTCTGAGACTCTGTGGTGTTCTACACGCTGGTGGCTCCCTCTAGTGGCGGGGAGAGGCAACAACATCCACTGGCGGTTTAATCAAGAATCTAATCACTCAAATCAGTTTAGATCAGTTAAGATCAGATCAGATCAGAATGGAGGTGGTAGTAGATGTATAGTAGTAGATGTATGGTAGTAGATGTACAGTAGTAGATGTATAGTAGTAGATGTATGGTAGTAGATGTACAGTAGTAGATGTAGTAGTAGATGTATGGTAGTAGATGTATAGTAGTAGATGTATAGTAGTAGATGTATAGTAGTAGATGTATAGTAGTAGATGTATAGTAGTAGATGTATAGTAGTAGATGTATGGTAGTAGATGTATGGTAGTAGATGTATAGTAGTAGATGTATGGGTAGTAGATGTAACAGTAGTAGATGTATGGTAGTAGATGTACAGTAGTAGATGTACAGTAGTAGATGTACAGTAGTAGATGTATAGTAGTAGATGTATAGTAGTAGATGTATGGTAGTAGATGTATGGTAGTAGATGTATAGTAGTAGATGTATGGTAGTAGATGTACAGTAGTAGATGTATAGTAGTAGATGTACAGTAGTAGATGTACAGTAGTAGATGTACAGTAGTAGATGTATGGTAGTAGATGTATAGTAGTAGATGTACAGTAGTAGATGTATGGTAGTAGATGTATGGTAGTAGATGTATGGTAGTAGATGTATAGTAGTAGATGTACAGTAGTAGATGTATAGTAGTAGATGTATAGTAGTAGATGTACAGTAGTAGATGTATGGTAGTAGATGTATGGTAGTAGATGTATAGTAGTAGATGTATAGTAGTAGATGTATAGTAGTAGATGTATAGTAGTAGATGTATAGTAGTAGATGTATAGTAGTAGATGTATAGTAGTAGATGTATGGTAGTAGATGTACAGTAGTAGATGTATAGTAGTAGATGTATAGTAGTAGATGTACAGTAGTAGATGTATGGTAGTAGATGTATGGTAGTAGATGTATAGTAGTAGATGTATAGTAGTAGATGTATAGTAGTAGATGTATGGTAGTAGATGTACAGTAGTAGATGTATAGTAGTAGATGTATAGTAGTAGATGTACAGTAGTAGATGTATGGTAGTAGATGTATGGTAGTAGATGTATAGTAGTAGATGTATAGTAGTAGATGTATAGTAGTAGATGTATAGTAGTAGATGTATAGTAGTAGATGTATAGTAGTAGATGTATAGTAGTAGATGTACAGTAGTAGATGTATGGTAGTAGATGTACAGTAGTAGATGTATGGTAGTAGATGTATAGTAGTAGATGTACAGTAGTAGATGTATAGTAGTAGATGTATGGTAGTAGATGTATAGTAGTAGATGTATAGTAGTAGATGTATGTAGTAGATGTACAGTAGTAGATGTACAGTAGTAGATGTATAGTAGTAGATGTACAGTAGTAGATGTATAGTAGTAGATGTATGGTAGTAGATGTATAGTAGTAGATGTATGGTAGTAGATGTATAGTAGTAGATGTATAGTAGTAGATGTATGGTAGTAGATGTATAGTAGTAGATGTACAGTAGTAGATGTATAGTAGTAGATGTACAGTAGTAGATGTATAGTAGTAGATGTATAGTAGTAGATGTACAGTAGTAGATGTACGGTAGTAGATGTATGGTAGTAGATGTATAGTAGTAGATGTATAGTAGTAGATGTACAGTAGTAGATGTATGGTAGTAGATGTATGGTAGTAGATGTATGGTAGTAGATGTATAGTAGTAGATGTATAGTAGTAGATGTACAGTAGTAGATGTATGGTAGTAGATGTACAGTAGTAGATGTACAGTAGTAGATGTACAGTAGTAGATGTATAGTAGTAGATGTATAGTAGTAGATGTACAGTAGTAGATGTATAGTAGTAGATGTACAGTAGTAGATGTACAGTAGTAGATGTATGGTAGTAGATGTACAGTAGTAGATGTATAGTAGTAGATGTATAGTAGTAGATGTATAGTAGTAGATGTATGGTAGTAGATGTATAGTAGTAGATGTATAGTAGTAGATGTATAGTAGTAGATGTACAGTAGTAGATGTACAGTAGTAGATGTATAGTAGTAGATGTATAGTAGTAGATGTACAGTAGTAGATGTATAGTAGTAGATGTATAGTAGTAGATGTACAGTAGTAGATGTACAGTAGTAGATGTACAGTAGTAGATGTATAGTAGTAGATGTATAGTAGTAGATGTACAGTAGTAGATGTATAGTAGTAGATGTACAGTAGTAGATGTACAGTAGTAGATGTATGGTAGTAGATGTACAGTAGTAGATGTATAGTAGTAGATGTATGGTAGTAGATGTATAGTAGTAGATGTATAGTAGTAGATGTATAGTAGTAGATGTACAGTAGTAGATGTACAGTAGTAGATGTACAGTAGTAGATGTACAGTAGTAGATGTACAGTAGTAGATGTACAGTAGTAGATGTATAGTAGTAGATGTATAGTAGTAGATGTATGGTAGTAGATGTATGGTAGTAGATGTATGGTAGTAGATGTATAGTAGTAGATGTATAGTAGTAGATGTATGGTAGTAGATGTATAGTAGTAGATGTATAGTAGTAGATGTATGGTAGTAGATGTATAGTAGTAGATGTATAGTAGTAGATGTACAGTAGTAGATGTACAGTAGTAGATGTATAGTAGTAGATGTACAGTAGTAGATGTATAGTAGTAGATGTACAGTAGTAGATGTATAGTAGTAGATGTACAGTAGTAGATGTACAGTAGTAGATGTACAGTAGTAGATGTACAGTAGTAGATGTACAGTAGTAGATGTATAGTAGTAGATGTATAGTAGTAGATGTATGGTAGTAGATGTATGGTAGTAGATGTACAGTAGTAGATGTATGGTAGTAGATGTACAGTAGTAGATGTACGGTAGTAGATGTATGGTAGTAGATGTACAGTAGTAGATGTACAGTAGTAGATGTACAGTAGTAGATGTATAGTAGTAGATGTATAGTAGTAGATGTATAGTAGTAGATGTACAGTAGTAGATGTATAGTAGTAGATGTACAGTAGTAGATGTACAGTAGTAGATGTACAGTAGTAGATGTACAGTAGTAGATGTACAGTAGTAGATGTATAGTAGTAGATGTATAGTAGTAGATGTACAGTAGTAGATGTACAGTAGTAGATGTATAGTAGTAGATGTATAGTAGTAGATGTACAGTAGTAGATGTACAGTAGTAGATGTATGGTAGTAGATGTACAGTAGTAGATGTATGGTAGTAGATGTACAGTAGTAGATGTATGGTAGTAGATGTACAGTAGTAGATGTATAGTAGTAGATGTACAGTAGTAGATGTACAGTAGTAGATGTATAGTAGTAGATGTACAGTAGTAGATGTATAGTAGTAGATGTACAGTAGTAGATGTATAGTAGTAGATGTATGGTAGTAGATGTACAGTAGTAGATGTATAGTAGTAGATGTACAGTAGTAGATGTACAGTAGTAGATGTATAGTAGTAGATGTACAGTAGTAGATGT
>NC_137675.1:2275323-2277823 GCF_963989245.1 Nansenia antarctica | reverse complement strand
TCACTCAGTAGTGGTGCTGTCTGTGTGTGTGCTGTCTGTACCTCTGAGTCTGTGCCTCCCGGGTCTTCCTTGCAGGTGTTTGATGATTGGTTTAGTGGTTCTGGCGGTACAGGCTCAGGGTTTGGCTCTGAGTTTGCCTCGGGCCTGGGCTCAAAGTTCCAGCCCTATATTGTGCCATGGTTCGGTACTGATTCTGCGCTGGGTTCTGAACCTGATCTGGGTCCCGATTCTGCGCTGGGTTCTGAACCTGATCTGGGTCCCGATTCTGCACTGGGTGGTTCTGATTCTGCCCTCGGTTCTGATTCTGCACTGGGTGGTTCCGATTCTGCGCTAGATTCTGAACCTGCCCTGGGTTCTGATTCTGGTTCTGAAGGGTCTGGTGATGGAGAGGTACAGCCCTGGTTCTGGTAACCAGCTGGCAGGAAAGGCAGAGCTTCTCTCCACCATGTTCTCTAACCCCTGCCCCCCCCGCCCCCCCCTGCCCACCCCGCCCTGCCCCCATTATGTCTGGGTTAACTCGCCTGGGATGACTGTGTGTGTGTGTGTGTGTGTGTGTGTGTGTTTGTGTGTGTGTGTGTGTGTGTGTGTGAGCATTTACGTGTGACTGCGCTTGTGTGTTCGTGTGCATTATGCATTCGCGCGAGGCTACACTGTGTGTGTGTGTGTGTGTGTGTGTGTGTGTGTGTATGCACTCTGCAATATAAGTCGCTTTGGATAAAAGCGTCAGCTAAATGGCGTATATATATATGTGTGTGTGTGTGTGTGTGTGTGTGTGTGTGTGTGTGTGTGTGTGTGTGTAATGCATTCAGACATCCTCTGGGTTATTCATACAGTAAGCCCCTTAAGCCTGTTCTGATGCAGAGACAGCCAATACAACACTTACCCTGTTATCAAACTGGATCTGTTCTGAGGCTCAGCTGCCTCCCCCATGCCCCACCCCCCCATACCCCAGCCCCCCATACCCCAGCCCCCCCGAACAACCGCTTTAATGAAGGAACATGGCGTCGCAGCAACTCTGGAGAGACTCTGCCTTTCACATGATCAAGTCTTCTGTGCGCTTCTACTAACGCCCGCTGAGCTGGTCCTCTGGCATGGCTGAGGGGACCGCTAGGCTAACGCGCGATGGCTAACGTTGATTCTGTGTTTGTAGACTGATAAAGCCGTTGTTTTGACAGAAATGTTTACATTTCATGGTAGAGAAATAACGAGTACTATTCTAACGAGTTCCTGTAAAAAGAAATAAGTTGTTATACTTTTATTTATACTTTATTTATACTTTATTTATACTTTATTTATACTTTATTTCCATAATTCCTGACATGAGGAGACATTTAGACGTGTTGCTAGTTAGCATGTTAGCTCACAGGGGAGGCTGGCGGAGGTAGAAATCGGAGGATTGTGGGCTCATTGTGACGTATGGAACAGAATAAGGAACGGTATCGACGTGTATCACTACTATGAGCCCCGTCCTCTGATTTCTACCTCCGCCAGCCTCCCCTGAGAGTTAGCATTAGCTGCTACTGCATCACAATGGCTCGTCATGGTTGAGTCATGTGACTTGCGGAGGCCTATGGCCAGGTGAGACAGGAAGTGACATCATCATGTCTGTGTGTGTGACCCAGGGTGTGGATGCAGGTGTGGGAGCGCCGGGGTCGAAGGGACAGCAGGTAAGATGGACACACACACACACACACACACGCACGCACGCACACACACACACACACACACACACACACACACACCATAACCCTAACACTAACTGGTGCTGATGATGTCATCTCTCTCCCAGGGTGAACCAGGCCTCGCGGGACCTCACGGACACAAGGTACCTGACCATGACCTCTAACCCCTGACCATGACCTCTGACCTCTGACCTTTAACCCCTGACCATGTGACAGCCAGAAACAGCCAGTAACCAGCCAGTCTAAAGCAGGCTAACAGGTAACCAGCCAGTCTAACAACCTGTCCTCTCCCCAGGGTGAGCCAGGAGACCCAGGGCTGGAGGGGCTCATAGGAGCCAACGGAGGCCAGGGGAAGGAGGGCCAGCCTGGGCCGCCCGGCCTGCCCGGCCCCCCCGGACCTCCAGGGAACGTGGTGGAGGTGAGGTGGTGGTCCTCTGGTTACCTGGGTACCTGGTCTAGAGTGTTCTACAGTGTTCTAGAGTGTTCTACAGTGTTCTACAATGTTCTACAGTGTTCTACAGTGTTCTACAATGTTCTACAATGTTCTACAGTGTTCTACAGTGTTCTACAGTGTTCTACAGTGTTCTAGAGTGTTCTACAGTGTTCTAGATTAACGGAGGTGGTGTGTGTTGGTACAGGACACAGAGGGTTCTGGGAAGAGTGACATGCTCATCGGCACTGGACTCAATGGCAAACAGGTGTGTGTGTGTGTGTGTGTGTGTATATGTATCTGTGTGTCTGAGTGAGTGTGTGTGTGTGTGTGTGTGTGTGTGTGTGTTTCTATGACTGTAAAGGTATAAAGCGAGTGTGTGTATGTA
>NC_137675.1:2260323-2270323 GCF_963989245.1 Nansenia antarctica | reverse complement strand
ACGGCTCTCTGACCTCAGGCCTGAAAGGACCGCAGGGGCCCAAGGGAGGCAGGGTGAGCATCTGCTGGCTACTTCCTGGGGTGAAAGGTCACGCTGTGCCGGTTGTTGATTGGTTACTAGTGTTCTAATCGTGAGTGTGTGTGTGTGTGTGTGTGTGTGTGTGTGTTTCCTACAGGGTGAACGTGGCTTCCCGGGTGCTGGTGGAGTCATTGTGAGTTGACGCTGCCTTAATAACACAATAAATCTGTTGATGTTGATGTTGTTGTTGTTGTTGATGATGTTGTTGTTGATGATGTTGTTGTTGATGATGTTGTTGTTGTTGTTGTTGTTGTTGTTGTTGATGATGTTGTTGTTGTTGTTGTTGTTGTTGTTGTTGTTGATGATGTTGTTGTTGTTGTTGTTGATGATGTTGTTGTTGTTGATGATGTTGTTGTTGATGATGTTGTTGTTGTTGTTGTTGATGATGATGTTGTTGATGATGTTGTTGTTGTTGTTGTTGTTGATGATGTTGTTGATGTTGTTGTTGTTGTTGATGTTGTTGTTTAGGGCCCAGCTGGACCCACTGGGCAGAAAGGAGAGTACGGGTTCCCTGGGCGATCGGTGAGTGTTTACCTCCCTGCTGAGGGATGGAGGGATGAAGGAGGAGCAGGGCGGAGGACAGAAGTGTAGATGGAGGGATGAGAGCGGAGAGGTGTAGAGGTTGATGTGTTGTTGTGTTGTTGTGTTGACGTGTGTGTTTCTCTCCTCAGGGCCGACCTGGCATGGCAGGGAAGAAAGGAGACAAAGGAGACGCTCTCGGCCTGCCTGTAAGATTTACTACACTATAATACTGTATAATACTGTATAATACTCTATAATACTCTATAACACTCTATAATACTCTATAATACTCTATAACACTCTATAACACTCTATAACACTCTATAACACTCTATAACACTCTATAACACTCTATAATACTCTATAACACTCTATAACACTCTATAACACTCTATAATACTCTATAACACTCTATAACACTCTATAACACTCTATAACACTCTATAATACTCTATAATACTCTATAATACTCTATAATACTCTATAATACTCTATAATACTCTATAACACTCTATAATACTCTATAACACTCTATAACACTCTATAATACTCTATAATACTCTATAACACTCTATAACACTCTATAACACTCTATAATACTCTATAACACTCTATAACACTCTATAACACTCTATAATACTCTATAATACTCTATAATACTCTATAACACTCTATAATACTCTATAACACTCTATAACACTCTATAACACTCTATAATACTCTATAATACTCTATAACACTCTATAATACTCTATAATACTCTATAACACTCTATAACACTCTATAACACTCTATAACACTCTATAATACTCTATAATACTCTATAACACTCTATAATACTCTATAACACTCTATAATACTCTATAACACTCTATAATACTCTATAACACTCTATAATACTCTATAATACTCTATAACACTCTATAACACTCTATAACACTCTATAACACTCTATAATACTCTATAACACTCTATAATACTATATAATACTCTATAACACTCTATAACACTCTATAACACTCTATAACACTCTATAACACTCTATAATACTCTATAATACTCTATAATACTCTATAACACTCTATAACACTCTATAATACTCTATAATACTCTATAACACTCTATAACACTCTATAACACTCTATAACACTCTATAACACTCTATAACACTCTATAATACTCTATAACACTCTATAACACTCTATAACACTCTATAATACTATATAATACTCTATAACACTCTATAACACTCTATAACACTCTATAACACTCTATAATACTATATAATACTCTATAACACTCTATAACACTCTATAATACTCTATAATACTCTATAACACTCTATAACACTCTATAATACTCTATAACACTCTATAATACTATATAATACTCTATAACACTCTATAACACTCTATAATACTCTATAACACTCTATAACACTCTATAATACTCTATAATACTATATAATACTCTATAACACTCTATAACACTCTATAATACTATATAACACTCTATAACACTCTATAACACTCTATAATACTCTATAACACTCTATAATACTCTATAACACTCTATAATACTATATAATACTCTATAACACTCTATAACACTCTATAATACTCTATAACACTCTATAACACTCTATAACACTCTATAACACTCTATAATACTCTATAACACTCTATAACACTCTATAACACTCTATAACACTCTATAATACTCTATAACACTCTATAACACTCTATAATACTCTATAATACTCTATAATACTCTATAATACTCTATAACACTCTATAATACTCTATAATACTCTATAATACTCTATAACACTCTATAACACTCTATAACACTCTATAATACTCTATAACACTCTATAACACTCTATAACACTCTATAATACTCTATAATACTCTATAATACTCTATAACACTCTATAATACTCTATAACACTCTATAACACTCTATAACACTCTATAATACTCTATAATACTCTATAACACTCTATAATACTCTATAATACTCTATAACACTCTATAACACTCTATAACACTCTATAACACTCTATAATACTCTATAATACTCTATAACACTCTATAATACTCTATAACACTCTATAATACTCTATAATACTCTATAATACTCTATAATACTCTATAACACTCTATAACACTCTATAACACTCTATAATACTCTATAATACTCTATAACACTCTATAATACTCTATAATACTCTATAATACTCTATAACACTCTATAATACTCTATAATACTCTATAACACTCTATAATACTCTATAACACTCTATAATACTCTATAACACTCTATAATACTCTATAATACTCTATAATACTCTATAACACTCTATAACACTCTATAACACTCTATAACACTCTATAATACTCTATAATACTCTATAACACTCTATAACACTCTATAACACTCTATAACACTCTATAATACTCTATAATACTCTATAACACTCTATAATACTCTATAACACTCTATAATACTCTATAATACTCTATAATACTCTATAATACTCTATAACACTCTATAACACTCTATAACACTCTATAATACTCTATAATACTCTATAATACTCTATAACACTCTATAACACTCTATAATACTCTATAACACTCTATAACACTCTATAACACTCTATAACACTCTATAACACTCTATAACACTCTATAATACTCTATAACACTCTATAACACTCTATAACACTCTATAATACTCTATAACACTCTATAACACTCTATAACACTCTATAATACTATATAATACTCTATAACACTCTATAACACTCTATAACACTCTATAATACTCTATAACACTCTATAATACTATATAATACTCTATAACACTCTATAACACTCTATAACACTCTATAACACTCTATAACACTCTATAATACTCTATAATACTCTATAATACTCTATAACACTCTATAACACTCTATAATACTCTATAATACTCTATAACACTCTATAACACTCTATAACACTCTATAACACTCTATAACACTCTATAACACTCTATAATACTCTATAACACTCTATAACACTCTATAACACTCTATAATACTATATAATACTCTATAACACTCTATAACACTCTATAACACTCTATAACACTCTATAATACTCTATAACACTCTATAACACTCTATAACACTCTATAACACTCTATAATACTCTATAACACTCTATAACACTCTATAACACTCTATAATACTATATAATACTCTATAACACTCTATAACACTCTATAATACTCTATAATACTATATAATACTCTATAACACTCTATAACACTCTATAATACTATATAATACTCTATAACACTCTATAATACTCTATAATACTATATAATACTCTATAACACTCTATAACACTCTATAATACTATATAACACTCTATAACACTCTATAACACTCTATAATACTCTATAACACTCTATAATACTCTATAACACTCTATAATACTATATAATACTCTATAACACTCTATAACACTCTATAATACTCTATAACACTCTATAACACTCTATAACACTCTATAACACTCTATAATACTCTATAACACTCTATAATACTATATAATACTCTATAATACTATATAATACTCTATAACACTCTATAATACTCTATAATACTCTATAACACTCTATAACACTCTATAACACTCTATAATACTATATAATACTCTATAACACTCTATAACACTCTATAACACTCTATAATACTCTATAACACTCTATAACACTCTATAACACTCTATAATACTCTATAATACTCTATAACACTCTATAATACTCTATAACACTCTATAACACTCTATAACACTCTATAACACTCTATAACACTCTATAACACTCTATAATACTCTATAACACTCTATAACACTCTATAACACTCTATAACACTCTATAATACTCTATAATACTCTATAACACTCTATAATACTCTATAACACTCTATAACACTCTATAATACTCTATAACACTCTATAACACTCTATAATACTCTATAACACTCTATAACACTCTATAACACTCTATAATACTCTATAATAACTATCCCTCTCTCCCTCTTTGTGTGTGTGTGTGTGTGTGTGTGTGTGTGTGTGTGTGTGTGTGTGTGTGTGTCTAGGGAGTCGCTGGCCCACCTGGCCCCCCCGGACCTCCAGGACGTGTGCTTGGCCTCAATGGAGTAAGTAGAGTAGTACGCACTTCCTAGTACACTTCCAAGCACACTTCCAAGTACACTTCCAAGTACACATCCATCCTCTACTTCTGTCATGTTGCCGTCTTCTCTCTATCAAGCAGAACCACAGTAAACACAACAACAGGTTTGGTGTTGACTGACCATGTGACCTCAGCGATGTAGTCCTGTCAACACACGCTGTACAACACATACACAACAATAAACTAAACACTAGACAGGGACAATTCCTGTGGAAATTGTGAAGTGTGCTTGCCCCTCACAGCCAGTAGGGGGCAGGTCAGTGGAGAAATATTTGCCTACTCACCACAACAATTACCTTGTGTTAGCTAGCTAGCACTATTTAGTTCCTGCCAAGCTAACTAGCGCTAGCTAATGATAATAAAGCTAGTACTAGTAGAGCAGCGGATGTGTGGGTGTGTGTTAGTGATGTGTGGGTGTGTGTTAGTGATGTGTGGGTGTGTGTTAGTGATGTGTGGGTGTGTGTTAGTGATGTGTGGGTGTGTGTTAGTGATGTGTGGGTGTGTGTTTTGATTTTGATTTGATTTTGATTAGGAATTTACAATAGAATAATTAACACATCATGACACTAAGTAATGTCCAGAGGATGGCACTTGACAGCATTATTTAAAACACTTATTTCCAAAGTGGTCCTCGATGGAAACATAAAATGAATAAAACAAAACATCACACAGTAAAAAACATAAAATGAATAAAACAAAACATCACATCATAAAACAGCATAAAAAACGGTATAAGAACACAGCATAAAAAGCACATATTAAAACACACAACATGGAAACATAAAGTGAAACAAAACCAAACGGAAACACCCTCTCTTTCTTAAGGGTGAGCCATTAGTTCATAAATATGACTTCACTTTTGTTTTAAAGATGGCTTTGCTTTGGCTTTGCTGAATATGCAGAGGCAGATGGGTCCATAAAGAAATCCCAGTATAGAAAAAGGAACTTCTTTCTGTTTTACTTTTGACAAAAGGAACACTGCATGACATAACACTTCCTCTTGTATTATAATCATGTATACTTCTCTCCATATCTATGTTACAGTTCATATATTCAGGGGCCCGGTTATGAACTATATCAAACATAATGGTTGAGTTTTAGTTGTTTTACTCGTTAGTGATGTGTGATCTGTCTCTTTGAAGACCGTGTTCCCAGTGCGCCCCAGACCGTTCTGCAAGCACACAGTAAGTCTGTCAGACCGGCCTGTGGGGGCGGAGCATGCGTGTGTGGGCGTCGCCCTCCTAACGGGCTAGCCCCTCCTCTTTTTAACGGGCGTAACACTGGAAGCCCCTCCCCTTTCCTCAGGTGTGCGGGAAGCCCCTCCCCCTGCTCCGGCCGCTGTGTGTTGGTCTCTGTGTGTTTGTGTGTGTGTGTGTGTGTGTGTGTGTGTATATGTGTCTGCATCTGCGTGCGTGTGTGTGTGTGTGTGTGTGTATCTGAGTCTGCATCTGTGTGTGTGTGTGTGTGTGTGTCTTGGGGGTCCTCACCAGGGGAGGCTGGTGGAGGTAGAAATCGGAGGACGACCTCTCTGTAATTACACCACTCCTCATTCCACTGAGGCTGTCCTCTGATTGGAGGCCCTCACCACAGCGTCACGCTAACATGCTACATGCTACCCTGCCGGTCACATGGCTACATATGTTGACCATATACTGTATGTGTCATGTTATAGTCTTTTGGTCCGCATGTCGGCAACCAATCAAAATGTTCAGACATTTCTTTTGAAACACGGAACTACGTTTCAACGTTGTTGAGAATCACGACACAAACTCGCTAGTCAAGCCAAAATACTGCAACAACGCAATGGATTGGGTGAGTAATCCCCACTGCTACCTAGTTAACTATAACACTACTTTACATTGTTACCTAGTTAACTACAACACTACTTTACATTGTTAACTAGAACACTACTTTACATTGTTACCTAGTTAACTAGAACACTACTCTACATTGTTACCTAGTTAACTAGAACACTACTTTACATTGTTACCTGGTTAACTAGAACACTACTTTACATTGTTACCTAGTTAACTAGAACACTACTTTATATTGTTACCTAGTTAACTAGAACACTACTTTACATTGTTACCTAGTTAACTACAACACTACTTTACATTGTTACCTAGTTAACTAGAACACTACTTTACATTGTTACCTAGTTAACTAGAACACTACTTTACATTGTTACTTAGTTAACTAGAACACTACTTTACATTGTTACCTAGTTAACTACAACACTACTCTACATTGTTACCTAGTTAACTACAACACTACTTTACATTGTTACCTAGTTAACTACAACACTACTTTACATTGTTAGCAGGCTCACTAAACAAGCTGTGTTAGTTGACTAGCGATGTGTCGTTGGTTTTCAACAATGCAGAAACTTATTCACATCTTTTGTAAAGGAAAGTCAGATCATTACATCAGATCCCGACATGAGGACCAAAGCATTAGAACATGTCACATATATGTTGACCGTATGTTGACCATATATGTTGACCGTATGTTGACCGTACTACATGGTCGTCTGCTGCATGCTGGCCTCTGGACATACAGGGGCTCGGTCCAGAAGGGTTCAGGGCAGAACCCCAGTCTGACCTGCTTCTTTACCCTGCTGGCAGAACCAGGAGGCATCTCAACAGCTTTCCCTTGCAGCTTCTCTCCTCCTCCTCCTCCCTCTCTCCACTCCTCTCTCCTCTCTCCTCCAGCTTCTCTCTCCTCCCTCCTCTCTCCTCCCTCTCTCCTCTCCTCTCCTCCCTCTCTCCTCCCTCTCTCCTCTCCTCTCCTCCCTCTCTCCTCTCCTCCCTCCTCCAGCTTCTCTCCTCTCTCCTCCCTCTCTCCTCTCCTCCCTCCTCCAGCTTCTCTCCTCTCTCCTCTCTCCTCCTTCTCTCCTCTCCTCCCTCTCTCCTCTCTCCTCCCTCTCTCCTCCCTCTCTCCTCTCTCCTCCAGCTTCTCTCCTCCCTCTCTCCTCTCCTCTCTCCTCCAGCTTCTCTCCTCTCCTGTCCTCTCCTCTCTCCTCCCTCTCTCCTCTCCTCCATCCTCCAGCTTCTCTCTCCTCCCTCCTCCAGCTTCTCTCCTCTCTCCTCCCTCTCTCCTCTCCTCCCTCTCTCCTCTCCTCTCTCCTCCCTCCTCCAGCTTCTCTCCTCTCTCCTCCATCCTCCAGCTTCTCGCCTCTCTCCTCTCTCCTCTCCTCTCTCCTCCAGCTTCTCTCCTCTCTCCTCCCTCTCTCCTCCCTCTCTCCTCCCTCTCTCCTCTCTCCTCCCTCCTCCAGCTTCTCGCCTCTCTCCTCTCCTCTCTCCTCCAGCTTCTCTCCTCTCTCCTCCCTCTCTCCTCCCTCTCTCCTCCCTCTCTCCTCTCTCCTCTCTCCTCCAGCTTCTCTCCTCTCTCCTCCCTCTCTCCTCTCCTCTCTCCTCTCTCCTCTCTCCTCTCTCCTCCCTCTCTCCTCTCCTCTCTCCTCCAGCTTCTCTCCTCTCTCCTCCCTCTCTCCTCTCCTCCCTCCTCCAGCTTCTCGCCTCTCTCCTCTCTCCTCTCTCTCTCCTCTCCTCCCTCCTCCAGTTTCTCTCTCCTCTCCTCTCTCCTCCAGCTTCTCTCTCCTCTCCTGTCCTCTCTCCTCCTCCTCCCTCTCTCCTATTCTCCTCCTCTTCTCTCCTCTCTAGCTTCTCTATCCTCCTCTCTAACTCTAAAGGCTGTGGTGGGGGTAGAGGTGGTGGTGGAGGAGGTGGTAGAGGTGGTGGTGGAGGAGGTGGAGGAGGAGGTGGTAGAGGTGGTAGTGGAGGAGGTGGTCCTTACCCCAGCATGCTGCATGAGCAGGTTACTCTGTGGTAACTAGTGGACTAACTAGTGGACCATCACTATGACAACCTTCTAACCCGGTTCTATGGAATACGGAAGATCTCAGACCCTACTCTCCTGTCTGTGTCCTTTAACTGGTGTTTAACTGGTCTTTAACTGGTGTTTACTGGGAGGAGTACTTTAACCAACAACGTACTGTTTACGTCAAAGTTGTAACTATATTTAACGTGTCTGTCTCAGTATTGTTGATGTTGTTTCGGCAGCCATCTTGACTGTGTCATGGTGGGTGTGGTCTAAAGCTGTCTGGTGATTGGTTCCCTTTAGAATGTCGTGGTGATGGGTATGATGTCATATGACAACAACATGTCGCCGTGACAACGTTAAGTTAATATGCAAATGAAGCTCAATCACGTGACTGTTTTACCTTACAGGCGGGCGTGAAACAGGAACCTTCACAAGGTGAGTCCCCTGTTATGATGCTTCTCCTAGCCAGAACATTTACACCATCTACCAGTCTCCCTGGAGTACCGTAACTGAGGGTTAGACAGTCTCCCTGGAGGAACTGAGGGTTAGACAGTCTCCCTGGAGTAACTGAGGGTTAGACAGTCTCCCTGGAGTAACTGAGGGTTAGACAGTCTCCCTGGAGTAACTGAGGGTTAGACAGTCTCCCTGGAGTAACTGAGGGCTGAGGGCCTTACTCCTGTGTTGTGTGTGTCCAGGGTCCAGGAGGGGAGGGGCCAAGGGAGACAAGGGAGACATTGGACCGCCTGGACAAGCTGGAACAGCAGGTAAGAACAGGGGATGGGGCGCAGGGGAGGGGGGGCAGTTTCTCCTCTGTTAAAAGGGATAGAACGTTCTAGATGACAGATTAATGTGTAGAACGTTCTAGATGACAGATTAACGTGATTGCAATGTTCTCCCTCCTCAGAACACATGCTTCCTGATGGCGCTGTGGTGAGTGTATATTATTATTATTATTATTATTATTATTATCATGTATTATTATGATTATTATTGTTGTTATTGTTATTATTGTTGTTGTTATTGTTATTATTTTAATTATTAGTGTTATTGTTATTATTATTGTTGTTGTTGTTATTGTTATTATTACTATTGTTAGACTATTATTACTAGACTGCTGTTATTGTTCATTGTATTCATCCCTCATTTAACACGTCATCCTGGGGGCCGTTCCACTAACGTTGATTAGTATATCGGCGATTAAAATAAATCCTGCGATCAGGCAACTCGGGATTGGAATTCAAGCCTCAGGTGATTCCTCGAACGAGGATCAGGCTTGTGTCATGAGTGTTCACAGAACACCGGCTTAGAAATCCTCGATATGGGCGCGTGC
>NC_137675.1:2242823-2252823 GCF_963989245.1 Nansenia antarctica | reverse complement strand
ATTAATTTTATTAAAAAACAAAGATGAACCGGAAATTGTGTTGTATGATAGTGGTCTAGTCTATTGCAAACTAAAACTGTTAAGTTAAAGGTGTCACAGATGTCAACGGTTACAGCTCGAAGTGGCGGTGAGGTCTGGAAAAATATTGACAAGGTCTTTAAAAAGTCTTAGAAAGGTATTGAAATGAACCTCCAGATTCCTGTATATACCCTGTATATACCCTGGTACAGATACACTTGACTTGTCTGTCTCCTCCTCAGGGAGAGATGCTGTATAGAGACAGAGAGATAGAGAGATAGAGAGATAGAGGGGGAGAGAGAGATAGAGGGGGAGAGAGAGAGACAGATACATTAACCCTCCCCCCACAGGGAGAGATGCTGTACAGCTCCTGGATGGCCATCTTCTCAGGGAACGGGGGCGTGTTCAACCCGGCCACGCCCATCTACTCCTTCGACGGGAGGAATGTCATGGCTGACCACTCCTGGTGAGGAGCTGTGTGTGTGTGTGTGTGTGTGTGTGTGTGTGTGTGTGTGCGTGTGTGTGTGTGTGTGTGCGTGTGTGTGTCTGCTTTTCATCCTGTATCTGTGTGTCCTGTTTTTTTGATTCTGTGTGTTTTATCCTGTGTGTGTTTTTCATTCTGTATGTGTTTGATTCTCTCTGTGTGTGTGTGTGTGTTTCGTCCTGTGTGTGTTTCATCCTGTGTGTGTGTGTCTCCTCCCCCCCTCCTCTCCTCTCCTCTCTCTCTCTCCCTCCCCCCCCCCCCCCCCCCCCAGGCCTCTGAAGATGGTGTGGCACGGCAGCAGCACGCTGGGCATCCGTATGACGACCAGCTACTGTGAGGCGTGGCGGGCCGGCGACACGGCCGTGACGGGCCAGGCCTCCCTGCTGCAGACGGGCCGTCTGCTGGGCCAGCACACACGCTCCTGCTCCAACCCCTTCATCCTGCTCTGCATAGAGAACACCTACGTGGACCAGAGGAGGAACTAACTAACACACACACACGCTCCTTCATCCTGCTCTGCATAGAGAACACCTACGTGGACCAGAAGAGGAACACACACACACACACACGCTCCTGCTCCAACCCCTTCATTCTGCTCTGCATAGAGAACACCTACGTGGACCAGAGGAGGAACTAACACACACACACACACACACTTAGGCTGTGTTTACACTGCCAGTTAGAAGTGACACAATTCCGATTTCTTTTTGCTCACATGTGGCTTAGATGAGATATGTAACATGGAGGTGTAAGCAGTAAAAAAAGCACACTGATATTCTCAGATCCAATTCAGGCCTCGATCAGATACGAATCTGATGCGTCATTTCGCCTGCGGTCTAACCATGCAGGTCGCATATAATAACGCTCAATGCTGATTCGTAATCACAGGTATCAGATGTGGGTCATTTGATAAAGTAGGTGTCAGCAGGCGTTCAAAACAATCAGATATTGACTCTAAATCAGAACTAGACATTACTATCTGCGGTGTGAATGCAGCCTTACACACACACTTTGCGTGGACGCACACACACACAGAAGATACACACGCAGGTGCGTGCCTGTAGAGAGACGCACACACACACACACACTATGACTCTAATAACCCCCCCCCACTGACCCACCTACTAATCAACCTCCTCGCTAACTGTCAGAGCCATCTTCATCATCATCATCTTCATAAGCATCATCGTCTTCATCACCCCCACCGCCCTGCAGTCCCCTGTGTGTGCCCAACCCTCCCTTTAAGAGGAGGTGTAAACTGTCCCTTTAAGAGAAGGTGTCCAACCCTCCCTTTAAGAGAAGGTGTCCAACCCTCCCTTTAAGAGAAGGTGTCCAACCCTCCCTTTAAGAGAAGGTGTAAACTGTCCCTTTAAGAGAAGGTGTCCAACCCTCCCTTTAAGAGAAGGTGTCCAACCCTCCCTTTAAGAGAAGGTGTCCAACCCTCCCTTTAAGAGAAGGTGTCCAACCCTCCCTTTAAGAGAAGATGTCCAACCCTCCCTTTAAGAGAAGATGTCCAACCCTCCCTTTAAGAGAAGGTGTCCAACCCTCCCTTTAAGAGAAGGTGTCCAACCCTCCCTTTAAGAGAAGGTGTCCAACCCTCCCTTTAAGAGAAGGTGTCCAACCCTCCCTTTAAGAGAAGGTGTCTAACCCTCCCTTTAAGAGAAGGTGTAAATATGTAAACTGCTTCCTCTCCTCCCAGCATCACTTCAGTCCATTCCTCTCCTCCTCCCTCCACCATCACTCCATTCCTCTCCTCCTCCTCCACCATCACTCCATTCCTCTCCTCCTCCCAGCATCACTCCATTCCTCTCCTCCTCCCTCCACCATCACTCCATTCCTCTCCTCCTCCCTCCAGCATCACTCCATTCCTCTCCTCCTCCCTCCACCATCACTCCATTCCTCTCCTCCTCCCAGCATCACTCCGTTCACACCTTTCAACCCACCAGCGGAATACCAAAGAACTGGTGGCCAGCAAGCTAACCAGCTAACCAGCTAACTAACCCACTAACTAACCCACTAACTCAACCCACCCGCCCACCCACCCAAGCTGTGTCTCGTCTGACAATACTAGAATACGAGGAGTAGGAGTTAGAGGAAGCATTGGAGAGCATTAGCATACTCATAGGGTTAGCTTTAGCATAGTCATATGGGGTTAGTTATAGCGTACCCATAGGGGTTAGCTATAGCATACTGACTCATAGGGGTTAGCTATAGCATACTGATCGGGGTTAGCTTTAGCATACTCATACTCGCTAGCTGGAGCACATACAGATCTGGGAGCAGGTTAGCTAAGCAGGACTAGTTGGCTAAAAGTAGGTGATAAAATACCAGGATGTATTCTAAAGGAATGATGTTGAGTCCATTTCAATAGTCGGTGCTGTTCCCGGGGGTCGGTGTAATCGCTGGAACGGAATGGTGTTAAACATGATCAAAGGTCAACGTTTCGTTCCAGGGATTAGTCTGGCCCGCGCTCCCCATATACCTATGGAGGCTTGTTGTCTGTGAACATGTGAACAACAACAACAACAACAACAACAACATCATCAACAACAACAGCTGTGTCTTAGTATTTAAGTTGAATTATTATTATATATGTTTTTGTTTTGGTTTATTTATACTGTAACAGCACATAATGGTAAATCTAGCAGACACATAGGCTAGGATCACTTTGAAATTAAATAAAATTGAAACACCTGTGTATATTATATGCTGTTGTTGAAACTGTCTGTGCTATCTATCCCTGAAATAGTTGTTTTTGTACAATATCCACACTAAAGTACTCACAGTAGCTTTATTGTCAGAAAGTCTTTGATTATGATCTAGAATGTCGGCTGAGAAAATGATAGGTATGTCAACAGCTTTAGAGCTCAAAGTATTTTAAATATTTTGATTTTTAACTTCACAGAAATGATAGCTTGTTTTTATACAGTGAAGAAGAGATATGTGTTGTTTTTTTGTTTTTGGAGAAATGGAGAAGAAATGTTTTGACAGCAATACAGAGACAAAAAAAAAAACGTTGTTTGTGATCATTGACTGGTGCTCAGTGAATAAATGTCTTGTTTTGTTTTTTAAAACACGACTCTGTTTGTCATTTCACACCAAGGGTCAAATCACACCAGTACAGTTGTACTAGTGTGCTAAAAATAAAACCTGTAAAAATATAAAAATGGAAACGTTCTAATGCGTTGGTCCTCATGTCGAGATCTGATGTAATGATCTGACTTTTCTTTCGAAAAATGTGAATACATTTCCGCATTGTTGAAAATCAACGACACATCGCTAGTCAGCTAACACAGCTTGTTTAGTGAGCCTGCTAACAATGTAAAGTAGTGTTGTAGTTAACTAGGTAACAATGTAAAGTAGTGTTGTAGTTAACTAGGCTAACAATGTAAAGTAGTGTTGTAGTTAACTAGGTAACAATGTAAAGTAGTGTTCTAGTTAACTAGGTAACAATGTAAAGTAGTGTTGTAGTTAACTAGGTAACAATGTAAAGTAGTGTTCTAGTTAACTAGGTAACAATGTAAAGTAGTGTTCTAGTTAACTAGGTAGCAGTGGGGATTACTCACCCGATCCATTACGTTGCAGGCTTGACTAGCGAGTTTGTGTTGTGATTCTCAACACCGTTGAAACGTAGTTTCTGTGTTTCAAAAAAAAGTCTGAACATTTTGATTGGCTGCCGACATGCGGACCAAATCATAAGACTGTGTCACAAATGTAAAACCAGAACACTCCTCACATGCAGTAACACCATATGCACATTAGGGGGTGGTATACCATCTCATTCCAGCCTTCCTACCATTCCAACACAGTTGCTGCCTCTCTATAGAGGTCCCTGCAGGGGAGGCTGGGGGAGGTAGACATGGGAGGACGGGGGAGGCTGGGGGAGGTAGACATGGGAGGACAGGGGAGGCTGGGGGAGGTAGACATGGGAGGACAGGGGAGGCTGGGGGAGGTAGACATGGGAGGACAGGGGAGGCTGGGGGAGGTAGACATGGGAGGACAGGGGAGGCTGGGGGAGGTAGACATGGGAGGACAGGGGAGGCTGGGGGAGGTAGACATGGGAGGACAGGGGAGGCTGGGGGAGGTAGACATGGGAGGACAGGGGAGGCTGGGGGAGGTAGACATGGGAGGACAGGGGAGGCTGGGGGAGGTAGACATGGGAGGACAGGGGAGGCTGGTGGAGGTAGACATGGGAGGACAGGGGAGGCTGGTGGAGGTAGACATGGGAGGACAGGGGAGGCTGGGGGAGGTAGACATGGGAGGACAGGGGAGGCTGGTGGAGGTAGACATGGGAGGACAGGGGAGGCTGGGGGAGGTAGACATGGGAGGACAGGGGAGGCTGGAGGAGGTAGACATGGGAGGACAGGGGAGGCTGGGGGAGGTAGACATGGGAGGACAGGGGAGGCTGGGGGAGGTAGACAACCTCCATGGTTGTATAATGACAGCCCTCTCTGTACCCTCCTGTCTCAACACTGCCCCCGCAGGCCACACTGTGTCACTGCAGGTGGTCATCCTTCTCTAACCAGAATGTCTTCTATTACATCTGACAGTACAGGTACACAAGAGTCAAATTCTTCGACTTCGGTTCCTCAACTTTGACATTGCAGCATTCAGATACACAATCATGTTTTTTCATGTATTGATGACGACATTGTAATCTCACTCAGGTGTGTCCTCACAGGAGTTACCTGTTCAATTAGCCTACCTGTCTATTTATTGGCTGTCTTGCACTGTTTGTATATATTTAAGACTTGACAAAGGCTACGGCCGAAACCGTTGATATATAATAATAATAATAATAATAATAATAATGAGTAATGTAAGTAAGTGAAAAAACAGTAACCCTGCATCACTCCATTCCTCTCCTCCATCACTCCATCCCTCTCCTCCTCCATCACTCCATCCCTCTCCTCCTCCATCACTCCATTCCTCTCCTCCTCCTCCATCACTCCATTCCTCTCCTCCTCCTCCATCACTCCATTCCTCTCCTCCTCCTCCATCACTCCATTCCTCTCCTCCTCCCTCCACCATCACTCCATTCCTCTCCTCCTCCTCCATCACTCCATTCCTCTCCTCCTCCCTCCACCATCACTCCATTCCTCTCCTCCTCCTCCATCACTCCATTCCTCTCCTCCTCCTCCTCCATCACTCCATTCCTCTCCTCCTCCTCCCTCCACCATCACTCCATTCCTCTCCTCCTCCTCCCTCCACCATCACTCCATTCCTCTCCTCCCTCCACCATCACTCCATTCCTCTCCTCCCTCCACCATCACTCCATTCCTCTCCTCCTCCTCCTCCATCACTCCATTCCTCTCCTCCTCCTCCATCACTCCATTCCTCTCCTCCTCCCTCCACCATCACTCCATTCCTCTCCTCCTCCCTCCACCATCACTCCATTCCTCTCCTCCTTCTCCACCATCACTCCATTCCTCTCCTCCCTCCACCATCACTCCATTCCTCTCCTCCTCCTCCTCCATCACTCCATTCCTCTCCTCCTCCCTCCACCATCACTCCATTCCTCTCCTCCTCCCTCCACCATCACTCCATTCCTCTCCTCCTCCTCCTCCATCACTCCATTCCTCTCCTCCTCCTCCTCCATCACTCCATTCCTCTCCTCCTCCTCCATCACTACATTCCTCTCCTCCTCCTCCCTCCACCATCACTCCATTCCTCTCCTCCTCCTCCTCCATCACTCCATTCCTCTCCTCCTCCTCCTCCATCACTCCATTCCTCTCCTCCTCCTCCATCACTACATTCCTCTCCTCCTCCTCCCTCCACCATCACTCCATTCCTCTCCTCCTCCTCCTCCATCACTCCATTCCTCTCCTCCTCCTCCTCCATCACTCCATTCCTCTTCTCCTCCTCCATCACTACATTCCTCTCCTCCTCCTCCCTCCACCATCACTACATTCCTCTCCTCTTCCTCCATCACTCCATTCCTCTCCTCCTCCCTCCACCATCACTCCATTCCTCTCCTCCTCCTCCATCACTCCATTCCTCTCCTCCTCCCTCCACCATCACTCCATTCCTCTCCTCCTCCTCCATCACTCCATTCCTCTCCTCCTCCCTCCACCATCACTCCATTCCTCTCCCCCTCCTCCATCACTCCATTCCTCTCCTCCTCCCTCCACCATCACTCCATTCCTCTCCTCCTCCCTCCACCATCACTCCATTCCTCTCCTCCTCCTCCACCATCACTCCATTCCTCTCCTCCTCCCTCCACCATCACTCCATTCCTCTCCTCCTCCTCCTCCATCACTCCATTCCTCTCCTCCTCCCTCCACCATCACTCCATTCCTCTCCTCCTCCTCCATCACTCCATTCCTCTCCTCCTCCCTCCACCATCACTCCATTCCTCTCCTCCTCCTCCACCATCACTCCATTCCTCTCCTCCTCCCTCCACCATCACTCCATTCCTCTCCTCCTCCTCCACCATCACTCCATTCCTCTCCTCCTCCCTCCACCATCACTCCATTCCTCTCCTCCTCCTCCTCCATCACTCCATTCCTCTCCTCCTCCCTCCACCATCACTCCATTCCTCTCCTCCTCCTCCATCACTCCATTCCTCTCCTCCTCCCTCCACCATCACTCCATTCCTCTCCTCCTCCTCCACCATCACTCCATTCCTCTCCTCCTCCCTCCACCATCACTCCATTCCTCTCCTCCTCCCTCCACCATCACTCCATTCCTCTCCTCCCTCCACCATCACTCCATTCCATTTGATAAAGTAATAGAGTGAAGGATTTTACAGTGGCTTCAATAGTGTCAAAATGATGTGCAGAGTATGATGATATGAAATATCATATGTGACACGGTCTGGTGACAGGAGGAAATAGTCGGCAACCAATCTAAACGTTCAGACTTTTCTTTTGAAACACGGAACTACGTTTCAACATTGTTGAGAATCACAACACAAACTCGCTAGTCAAGCCAAAACACTGCAACAATGCAATGGATTGGGTGAGTAATCCCCACTGCTACCTAGTTAACTACAACACTACTTTACAATGTTAGCAGGAGGTAGACAGGGGAGGCTGGGGGAGGTAGATAGGGGAGGCTGGGGGAGGTAGACAGGGGAGGCTGGGGGAGGTAGATAGGGGAGGCTGGGGGAGGTAGACAGGGGAGGCTGGGGAGGTAGACAGGGGAGGCTGGGGGAGGTAGACATGGGAGGCTGGGGGAGGTAGATAGGGGAGGCTGGGGGAGGTAGATAGGGGAGGCTGGGGGAGGTAGACAGGAGAGGCTGGGGGAGGTAGACAGGGGAGGCTGGGGGAGGTAGACATGGGAGGCTGGGGGAGGTAGATAGGGGAGGCTGGGGGAGGTAGAACACCAGGGGAGGCTGGGGGAGGTAGACAGGGGAGGCTGGGGGAGGTAGACAGGGGAGGCTGGGGGAGGTAGATAGGGGAGGACAGGGGGAGGTAGACAGGGGAGGCTGGGGGAGGTAGATAGGGGAGGCTGGTGGAGGTAGACAGGGGAGGCTGGGGGAGGTAGACAGGAGAGGCTGGGGGAGGTAGACAGGGGAGGCTGAGGGAGGTAGACAGGGGAGGACAGGGGAGGCTGGGGGAGGTAGAGAGGGGAGGCTGGTGGAGGTAGACAGGGGAGGCTGGGGGAGGTAGACAGGAGAGGCTGGGGGAGGTAGACAGGGGAGGCTGAGGGAGGTAGACAGGGGAGGACAGGGGAGGCTGGGGGAGGTAGAGAGGGGAGGCTGGGGAGGTAGATAGGGGAGGCTGAGGGAGGTAGACAGGGGAGGCTGGGGGAGGTAGACAGAGGAGGCTGAGGGAGGTAGATAGGGGAGGCTGAGGGAGGTAGACAGGGGAGGCTGGGGGAGGTAGACAGGGGAGGCTGGGGGAGGTAGACAGGGGAGGCTGGGGGAGGTAGACAGGGGAGGCTGGGGGAGGTAGACAGGGGAGGCTGGGGGAGGTAGACAGGGGAGGCTGGGGGGGTAGATAGGGGAGGCTGGGGGAGGTAGACAGGGGAGGCTGGGGGAGGTAGACAGGGGAGGCTGAGGGAGGTAGACAGGGGAGGCTGGGGGAGGTAGAGAGGGGAGGCTGAGGGAGGTAGAGAGGGGAGGCTGACGCCTTCGTCACCTCCCGTCTGGACTATTGGAATGAACAGGAGTCCTGTTCAGGTACCCAGCAAAGCCCTGGACAGGCTCCAGTATGTTCAGGTACCCAGCAAAGCCCTGGACAGACTCCAGTATGTTCAGGTACCCAGCAAAGCCCTGGACAGACTCCAGTATGTTCAGGTCCCCAGCAAAGCCCTGGACAGGCTCCAGTATGTTCAGGTACCCAGCAAAGCCCTGGACAGGCTCCAGTATGTTCAGGTACCCAGCAAAGCCCTGGACAGGCTCCAGTATGTTCAGGTACCCAGCAAAGCCCTGGACAGGCTCCAGTATGTTCAGGTTACCCAGCAAAGCCCTAGACAGACTCTACTATGTTCAGGTACCCAGCAAAGCCCTGGACAGACTCCACTATGTTCAGGTACCCAGCAAAGCCCTGGACAGACTCCAGTATGTTCAGGTACCCAGCAAAGCCCTGGACAGACTCCAGTATGTTCAGGTACCCAGCAAAGCCCTGGACAGACTCCAGAATGTTCAGGTACCCAGCAAAGCCCTGGACAGACTCCACTATGTTCAGGTACCCAGCAAAGCCCTGGACAGACTCCACTATGTTCAGGTACCCAGCAAAGCCCTGGACAGACTCCACTATGTTCAGGTACCCAGCAAAGCCCTGGACAGACTCCACTATGTTCAGGTACCCAGCAAAGCCCTGGACAGACTCCAGAATGTTCAGGTACCCAGCAAAGCCCTGGACAGACTCCAGAATGTCCAGGTACCCAGCAAAGCCCTGGACAGACTCCACTATGTTCAGGTACCCAGCAAAGCCCTGGACAGACTCCAGTATGTTCAGGTACCCAGCAAAGCCCTGGACAGACTCCAGTATGTTCAGGTTACCCAGCAAAGCCCTGGACAGACTCCAGGATGTTCAGGTACCCAGCAAAGCCCTGGACAGACTCCAGTATGTTCAGGTACCCAGCAAAGCCCTGGACAGACTCCAGTATGTTCAGGTCCCCAGCAAAGCCCTGGACAGGCTCCAGTATGTTCAGGTACCCAGCAAAGCCCTGGACAGGCTCCAGTATGTTCAGGGTTCTCAGCAAAGTCCTGGACAGGCTCCAGTATGTTCAGGTTACCCAGCAAAGCCCTGGACAGGCTCCAGTATGTTCAGGTACCCAGCAAAGCCCTGGACAGGCTCCAGTATGTTCAGGTTACCCAGCAAAGCCCTGGACAGACTCCAGTATGTTCAGGTACCCAGCAAAGCCCAGGACAGGCTCCAGTATGTTCAGGTACCCAGCAAAGCCCTAGACAGACTCCACTATGTTCAGGTACCCAGCAAAGCCCTGGACAGGCTCCAGTATGTTCAGGTACCCAGCAAAGCCATGGACAGGCTCCAGTATGTTCAGGTACCCAGCAAAGCCCAGGACAGGCTCCAGTATGTTCAGGGT
>NC_137675.1:2232823-2237823 GCF_963989245.1 Nansenia antarctica | reverse complement strand
TACCTCCTATACGATACATTATACCTCCTATATGATACATTATACCTCCTATATGATACATTATACCTCCTATACGATACATTATACCTCCTATACGATACATTATACCCCCTATACGATACATTATACCTCCTATATGATACATTATACCTCCTATATGATACATTATACCCCCTATATGATACATTATACCTCCTATATGATACATTATACCCCCTATATGATACATTATACCTCCTATACGATACATTATACCTCCTATATGATACATTATACCTCCTATATGATACATTATACCTCCTATATGATACATTATACCTCCTATATGATACATTATACGTCCTATACGATACATTATACCCCCTATACGATACATTATACCTCCTATATGATACATTATACCTCCTATACGATACATTATACCTCCTATATGATACATTATACCTCCTATATGATACATTATACCTCCTATATGATACATTATACCTCCTATATGATACATTATACCTCCTATATGATACATTATACCTCCTATATGATACATTATACCTCCTATACGATACATTATACCTCCTATACGATACATTATACCTCCTATATGATACATTATACCTCCTATACGATACATTATACCTCCTATACGATACATTATACCTCCTATACGATACATTATACCTCCTATATGATACATTATACCTCCTATATGATACATTATACCCCCTATATGATACATTATACCTCCTATACGATACATTATACCCCCTATACGATACATTATACCTCCTATACGATACATTATACCTCCTATACGATACATTATACCTCCTATACGATACATTATACCTCCTATATGATACATTATACCTCCTATATGATACATTATACCTCCTATATGATACATTATACCTCCTATACGATACATTATACCTCCTATACGATACATTATACCTCCTATATGATACATTATACCTCCTATACGATACATTATACCTCCTATACGATACATTATACCTCCTATACGATACATTATACCTCCTATATGATACATTATACCCCCTATACGATACATTATACCTCCTATACGATACATTATACCTCCTATACGATACATTATACCTCCTATACGATACATTATACCTCCTATACGATACATTATACCTCCTATATGATACATTATACCTCCTATATGATACATTATACCTCCTATACGATACATTATACCTCCTATACGATACATTATACCTCCTATATGATACATTATACCTCCTATATGATACATTATACCCCCTATATGATACATTATACCCCCTATACGATACATTATACCTCCTATATGATACATTATACCCCCTATATGATACATTATACCTCCTATATGATACATTATACCTCCTATATGATACATTATACCTCCTATATGATACATTATACCTCCTATATGATACATTATACCTCCTATATGATACATTATACCTCCTATATGATACATTATACCTCCTATATGATACATTATACCTCCTATACGATACATTATACCTCCTATACGATACATTATACCTCCTATATGATACATTATACCTCCTATATGATACATTATACCCCCTATATGATACATTATACCCCCTATACGATACATTATACCTCCTATATGATACATTATACCCCCTATATGATACATTATACCTCCTATACGATACATTATACCCCCTATACGATACATTATACCTCCTATATGATACATTATACCTCCTATATGATACATTATACCTCCTATATGATACATTATACCCCCTATATGATACATTATACCCCTATACGATACATTATACCTCCTGTATGATACATTATACCTCCTATATGATACATTATACCCCTATACGATACATTATACCTCCTATATGATACATTATACCTCCTATATGATACATTATACCCCTATACGATACATTATACCTCCTATATGATGCATTATACCTCCTATATGATACAACATTATACCTCCTATATGATACATTATACCCCTATACGATACATTATACCTCCTATACGATACATTACAGTGTTTCCTCCAGGATTTTTCACATTAGTGGTGGGGTGGTTGTCTTTCGCGGTTTTTTCCGCGTGCACGCGCATAAAACGCGTGCACGCGAAAACAAATATAATTTCTTAAATAGCGGTTAAGTCATTAAAGCCGAGCAGGTGATTTTATATAGAAGGTGATCAAATACCAATATTGTTATGTACGACAGTATGTCATTGCAGCACTTTGTTGCACTTTACGACGTCACGTTCTGTTAGAGCTTTACGACTGTGTGTGTGTTGTCAGAATGAATGGCACTTGACAGTAAACGGAGCTCAGTTTGTATACCTGTGTGGATCTACATTTATTAGCATAACACAAACATAATAAATGAGATAGAACAACCCTGTTCATTAATGTTCATTAATGCTTGAGTTCATGTTCATGTTCGCACTGGGGGGGGGGTGCTGTGTGTGTTATTGAGACCGTTGGGAGAGAGAGCTCGGGTGAACTAAGAAAGTTGTGTATGAGATAGTTTACAATTAAACGCACAGATTACATGAGAGAAGCTATCTGTCATTATTTCAACCACTGTCCAAGTGGGGACGTTACAATACTTTCGTTTTAGAACGAAACGTTAGCCGCTAGCAGCGTTTAGCAGTCACCATTCTTGAGCAAAACATGATACAAACGAACATTCAAATACTCGTGTCGTCTTGATTTTTTTTCCGATTTCAATGTATGACGCATCATTTGAAAGCTTACCATCTGTAGTTTCAGACTATGTAAACAAACGAAAAATTACGTAAGCAAATGGTTATAGATACCACTTCTGCGCCGAATGTACCGCCGCCGGCACAAATCCGCACCCGACATTGTAATTACCGTAATTTCTAAACGGTTTGTGCTATCGAAAAAAATCCAACTGTCCCTGAAAGCTGAGATGTTGCACTTCAACCAACATATAGGGTATTACGGTAAAATGTGACGTGAGGACATTCTCAGAGTCAGTTTACTCACAGTGATTGACGGAGCGTTCAGGGACACATGCTTTTTTTCAGTTCTCCGGTCATAATAACTCGCTGCCTTTCTGCAGCCTGAATCAAAGTGGACTGTCTGAATCATTTGGTGGCGGAGGAAATTCATTCGTGGCGGCCCGCCACCAATAAATGCATATAGAGGAAACACTGCTATACTTCCTACACGATACATTATACCTCCTATACGATACATTATACCTCCTATACGATACATTATACCTCCTATATGATACATTATACCTCCTATACGATACATTATACCTCCTATACGATACATTATACCTCCTATACGATACATTATACCTCCTATATGATACATTATACCTCCTATATGATACATTATACCTCCTATACGATACATTATACCTCCTATACGATACATTATACCTCCTATACGATACATTATACCTCCTATATGATACATTATACCTCCTATATGATACATTATACCCCCTATATGATACATTATACCCCTATACGATACATTATACCTCCTATACGATACATTATACCCCCTATATGACACATTATACCTCCTATATGATACATTATACCTCCTATACGATACATTATACCCCCTATATGATACATTATACCTCCTATACGATACATTATACCCAGGGGTGCACATAACTTTTTGGGGCCAGTGCTCAGAGGAGCACCTAGGGATGCTGCTTGGTGCTCCCCGAGCTCGCGAGTCACGACCCGTCCCACAGGATGGATACAAAAGGGATACATGGATAACTTATATTAGCAAAACGACATTTATTCATACATAAAGATGAACGAACAAATGATTGTGTGCAAAACAAAAGAAACAAATGCAAAATCAAATGACTGCTGCAAAAGTCTGTCAGACTCCTTTAAACACAATGAAATCAACTGACATCTCTTTAAGCACTAACTGAATGTCTGTTCTTTAAACACAATGAAATCAACTGACATCTCTTTAAGCACTGCTCTGTTCTGTAAACACTGAAATCAACTTTTCAACAAAAAGTTACAGCCTAAGCATTTATTTATGGTACAAGCTTAATCATCATCATCACTGCTCTCTTGACTGCTGTAAGTTATCACTGTCCTCAATTTCAACCATGGTAGAGGATGTTGTAGGCTATCACTTTAAATAGCTCATTATTTTGATTGTGCAACAAAGTCTTTTTTTCTTCTTCTAATAGAATTCCCAACCATATTCCCTGGGTCAGGGGTCTAGGTGCGACAATGAAGCTGTAAAACAAACGTCTGAACGTTTGAAAGCTTCAGAGAAAAGAAACGTGAAGTTCCTTGGTGTTGTTTTTCCTTTTAGCGACGAGTCGTTCGGGACTGAATTGTCACGTGTCGGCGTGATAACCGTGCGATACGCGATACGCGGAATGAAAGTACAAGTTACGATACTTTCCGAATGTTTTCGTGAGGGGAGTCGCCGTGGTCGTTGTGATGGCGTTACGGGGCTTGCAGTGATGCAGCAGTCAGCAGTCAGCAGGTGGATTTTGAGGAAGTAAATTCCTCTCCCAGCGCTCCCAGCTGTTGGTGCGCAAGAGCGCGTTCATGCCGCTGATCTTCCGCGCAGCATGCATTTTGGCGACGCATGCGCACTGGCGCACCAGTTATGTGCACCCCTGATTATACCCCTATACGATACATTATACCTCCTATACGATACATTATACCTCCTATACGATACATTATACCCCCTATAAGATACATTATACCCCTATACGATACATTATACCCCTATACGATATACATTATCCCTGCTATAAGGTTTCTGTATGTCATGTATGGATGTGTCAGCTGGTTTAGGCTGGTTCGTGTGTTTGTAGCTGTCGACATGTCAAACTGATCGTTTAGTAAACAGGAACGTTGACCCAGGGAGCTCCTTATCGGCCTGAACGAGACCCCGCCCCCCTAACACTGCTGCTATCAGAGGCCCCGCCCCT
>NC_137675.1:2221031-2227623 GCF_963989245.1 Nansenia antarctica | reverse complement strand
ACTGATGAAGAAATAAGGAAGGAATAGCTACAGTATATACACTGGCCCATGAGAAGGGGTAGGGGTAGTGAGAAGGGGTAGAATGAGAAGGGGAAGGGGTAGGGGTAGGGGTAGGGGTAGTGGTGGTCTAGTGGATAGTGAGTTGGACTTGTGATCGGAAGGTTGTGAGTTCAAATCCCGCCTGAAACCACACCACTACTAGTGTGCCCTTGGGTAAGGCACTTAGCCCTCAGTTACTCCAGGGGGAATGTCCCTGTAATTCGTAATTGTAAGTCGCTTTGGATAAAAGCGTCTGCTAAATGGCAAAAAAATAAAATAATTTAATTATAGAAGGAATAGCTATATACACTGGCCCATGAGAAGGAATAGCTATATACACTGGCCCATGAGACGGCTGTTGAGTCCACTGCACTTGAATACTCTGGTAGACTGGTGTGTTAGGCCCTGTAGTCTGGAGGGCACAGACCAGGGGAGGCTGCGGGAGGTAGAAATCGGAGGTTGGAGGCTGGGGGAGGTAGAAATCGGAGGTTTGAGGCAACTCAACTTGGAATCAACTCAGACCTTTAACTGCTTAATTGACTGAACTAATTGACTCTCTTTTAGTCCAGTCAATCTAGCTCAAAAAAAGGCCCAACCTAGGAGAAATTGCAATAGTAATGTTTCATAGTTTTTATTGTTCCTAATACCCTCCTGCATCATATACTAAAAGTCTTAATGAATTAATTTATTGGATCATACTTTTTTCAAGGTCAAAAGAGGTTAAACAATGTTTTAGAGTGACACCATCTGGGTAAAATGGTGTTAATATTGGAGGGCCTATGTATACCTATCCAACATATTTGGTGTCTTTTCCTATGTTTTGGGGGTCAATCTTTCCAATAAAACACTTTTTCAGAGGATATTCTTAAGTCTTATACCTGTATTAGGGGTACAACTACCCCAACACCCACTTATTTGCCAAATGTGACGCCAGACAATGTTTTCATCAATCAGTTGCCAACATACACTTTCAGTGTTTTACATATTCTGAAAATACAGATTGTAAGCTTTCAAATGATGTGTCACACATTGAAATCGGACAGAAATTGAAGACGACACGAGTATTTGAATGTTGGTGCACCTCAAACACAGAATGGGAGAAAAGTCACTGATGAAACCACAACAAACGCTGCTAACAGTGGTACATCGCTACGAACATCTAACTGCATTTTTATAAGATCACAACATACTGAGAGAACATCAACATGCTAAAAACACATAACTACATATTTATGAAAATACATTTTAAAACTTAAAGTTGCGTGTTATGAGAAAAAAAAACGAAACCAAATATTGTTGACACAATAAGTTTCACTCTCATTTTCCGTGACTGGTTTAGCGCTAGACTGGCTTTCATCACAAATGTTCCTCATCATGTGTCACGCCCCTCCCCCCATCCTGTGAATACAATATATAACACACAACTTGATGCATCATTGATTAATGAAGTGAATGGACCTTTCTGCATCAAGACAGGCACGAGACAACGTTGACACTATCACGCTGACACTATCAAAATACTTCAATTGTTGGAGTCACAAAATCCGTTTGCCGGGTATGAACACCTTCAGCACCTAATCACTGGTGTGACAGCCCATAATGCGGTGAATGTGGACCATTCAAAAGAAGTTGGTAGAAGGGTCTTAAAGGACATGGTAGGGAAAAAGGTGACAGAATATACCTTCAAGAGGAAAGCACATGCAGTCACCATGGATTCCAAATCCACAATCAAACTGAACAAAGAAGAAGTTGTCCATATTGATTCGCAGCTCTTGTTTCAGAGACTAGTGATTGCTGGGACACAGGCAGACAAGTTAGCTGAAGCCTTCAAGTATGAACTCTGCGGGTATCCACCTGCGCTCTTCGAAACGAAAACAGTGTTTCTGCCAGCGAACAAACCCCAAATTGCAAAAGCAATATGGAACGCAGTCCCTCATGATAATGTGCCAGAAAGAGACATTCTGTACGTTTTAGATGGAGGGGCCCTCCTCCACCGACTACCCTGGGAGATAGGAAAAACATATGGAGCAATAGTGGAAACGTACATAGGTTATGTTCGAAAACATTATGGGCAATCAGTGGTGATTGTGTTTGATGGGTACAGCAACCAGCCATCTACAAAGGATGGTGCCCATAAAAGGAGGAACACAAACACTGGCCGGAAGGTTTCATTCACGTCAACCATGTCACTGAGGTTGAAAAAACAGGAATTTCTGTCAAACAATGAGAACAAACAACGTTTCATAAACCTGTTGGGGGAGGGACTAACACTTGCAGGGTTTGACGTTCACAATGCTCAGGGAGACGCCGATGTGCTCATAGTTCAAACTGCAGTGACAGCAGCATTGAAACATCGAACTGTCCTTGTTGGAGACGACACCGACCTCCTCATTCTTCTGTTACACCATTATCAGCAAGGAGAACTGTACTTCATGTCTGAGCCCAAGAAGTCGTCTTCATCAAGTTACAGGTTTTTGAACATTGGGCAAGCAAGAGATGTGTTGGGTGAAGACGTTAGCAACAACATCTTATTCGCGCATGCCATGCTTGGCTGTGATACAACATCCAGACTCTTTGGGGTTGGGAAAGGAGTATCTCTGGGTCTGGTTAGAGAAAGCGACTCATTCAGAGTACAGGCCAGCATTTTTCTAAAACAATCTGCTACCAAGGATGACATTGCTGCTGCAGGGGAAAGGGCAATGATACTAATCTACAAAGGAGCAGAAATGGATTCTCTGAATGACCTCAGGCTGAAAAGTTTTTATACTAAAGTGACTGACAGCAAAACGGCTATCCATCCTCGCAACTTGCCGCCAACATCGTCGTCTGCCATGCTTCACAGCTTCAGAGTGTACCATCAGGTTCAGGAATGGATGGGAAACTCGCTACCACCAGAGGAATGGGGCTGGAGGATCCAAGACTCATGCCTCATTCCCATCCATTCCGACCAGGACCCTGCTCCTCAATACTTGTTGGAGCTTGTGCGCTGTAATTGCAAGTCAGGTTGTGGCACTATGCGCTGCAAATGCCGTCGTCAAGGACTTGATTGCTCTGTAGCCTGTTCAGAATGCAGAGGTGTGTGCGCGAATATGTCGGCACAACATTTGGATGAGGACATGGAGTGAAGGTTACATGTAGGCCTATAGTAAAGGCATATTTCAAGCTTGGTCTAATTTATTAAATATTGTATTTATAAAGTTTTAATAGGTTTATGTGGTTTATTTCTCATTGAAGTGTTTAATCTGTATATGATATGCAACATGGTTTTCATAGAAAAACATTAACATTTAACATATTAACATGTTCCGAAATGTCAATGATAATAAATGTGTTATAAACTAATTTGATTGACTTTGTTTGAATACAATAAAATAAAAATAAAATTGTGGGTAATGGCCGTTTTCTCAAAAATTGTTTTTTCTCATACTCTGAGCCAGAAATCTCCACTTCAGTAGCACTTACATACACCAAACTTTCCAGTTGTATTCCTATCTACATTCCGAGGTCTGCTATAGAAGGGTTTGTTAATATATCATTCATAGCCTGATTTATGTAACATTTACTCCTAAAAACATGGCAAAGCTTACTTTTTATGGCTGTTGACAGCATTTTCAGATTTATGGAGTGATAAAAAGAGTTATCCAAATTCCCTGTTATAGAGGACCTTGACTCTAATATGACAACAAGATGAAACAAGAATTTTTAACCTGGCTTTATCCAATGTTCAGATTTCTGATCTTGAATGTTATGCAAATTAGCACATATTTCATTAGATAATGCCTAATTTGCATATTTAAACATAATATTTCAGAAAACTTGTAATACAAAAAATAGTAGTCTTAATGTAAGTGATTAACTGGGGAAGTTTCATGGTGATATCTATTAGTTAATTTTTTTATCCTATTAACTGGCTGTGTTGCGCCTGGCACAAAAAACCACATTTTCAACCCCTGAATTTACCTTGATCCAATAAATATTAAGACTAAGACTTTTAATATGTTATGTGGTTGTCCCTAGGGATCACAAAAAAACTTGAATGATTACTATTGCAATTTCCCCTAGGTTAAACCACAGATTGACTGGACTATTCTCTCCCTCCCTCCCTCCCTCCCTGCCCCCTCCTCCCCCCCCCCCCCCCTCTCAGGTACATGGCTCCAGAGGTTCTGGATGATTCCATCAACATGAAACACTTTGAGTCCTTCAAGCGCGCCGACATCTACGCCATGGGCCTGGTGTTCTGGGAGATCGCCCGGCGCTGCTCTATAGGGGGTGAGGAGGGGAGGTGAGGGGGGAGGAGGGGAGGGGGGGAGGAGGGGAGGGGGGGAGAGGGGGGGAGGGGGGAGGAGGGGAGGGGGGGAGGAGGAGTCTGTCTGCCTGCCGGTCTGTCTGCCTGCCTGCCTGTCTGCCTGCCTGTCTGTCTGTCTGCCTGCCTGTCTGTCTGCCTGCCTGTCTGTGTGTCTGTCTGTCTGTCTGTCTGCCTGCCGGTCTGTCTGCCTGCCTGCCTGTCTGTCTGCCTGCCTGTCTGTCTGTCTGCCTGCCTGTCTGCCTGCCTGTCTGTGTGTCTGTGTGTCTGTCGGACTGTCTGTCTGCCTGCCTGCCGGTCTGTCAGATTCAGATTCAGATTCAGATTCAGATAACGTTTATTGCCATTATGCATTACACATATAGGAATTTGCTTCGTCATTACAGTAAGTGCGTTTATACTTTTTTCACGTGTCAAAAAACAGGACAACACAACAACAACAACACAGGACAGACAACAGTGCATTGGATAGTGCAACATATATAAAGTGCAGTGCAGAGTTTTTACAGTGAGTCCAGTGCATATTCAGTCCTGGGCAGACTTGGAGGCGGGGGGGAGGGGGAAGCCAGAGTCATTTATCAGCCTGGCGGCTGAGGGGTAGAAACCAGTGGCGGGCGGTGCATTTCACACCTAGGCCTTCAGTGATGTCCGACACATTCCTACCTGAATTATTCTACCTCTTAATACCATCGTTATGACGCCATGGCTCTAGAAACTAGACAGAAACACAGTATAACCGGGCGTTGCATCACCTTAACATAGTCAGACAAGTACAACAGAGTTATATTAATATTTCCGAAGCATTTTTAATCAATAAATCCGCATTTACAATGAAGAGTGTTAAACTAACATCTTTAAGATCGCTACATTACCCACTTCTGTCGTCTCGTCCACCATAATAGCGACAAAGGGTGCCTTTTTAATCTCCATTTTGATCTCTTCTTCCATCACTTCAGCAATAGCAAAAATCAGGTCGTTTTGTATTTTGCCTGACGTCCCAGTAAACACTTTGTTTGTGGACAGGTGGTAATGTAAATCTGGGTTGTTTTCAGCCAGAAAAGAAAGAAGCTCAACGTAGTTTCCTCTGTTTGTGGACTTGGCGCTTTCATCCTGTCCCCTAAATGAAAGTTATTGTTTACCCAAAAACAGGACACAATCGATCAGTATTATCGATCAGTCAACGAAAGCTTTCGTTGTGAGGCTCCGTTTCCCTGTGCACTTTCAAACGTTTCACATCTACCGGCATAGTTCCGCATCTCAATAGTGAATATCAATAGTGCGTAGTAATAGTGCGTAGCAATAGTGCGTATCCAATCAAAAGACGTGCTGGGTGCTGACATCGTTGAGCCTTCCAGCAGGCGCCGTTGTTGCTTTTGCTCGCATCTACGTAGGTTTACTAGGTACGCCACATGTTTTCTCGTTCCAACGTAAAGTTACAGGTCGAATCCGCTTCACCGTTTAATGTGAAGGCGGGCAGATTTTTGAGCCCCCTAGCAACACATTTTGATTGGATAAAAGCTCTAACATAAAGGCCAGCCCTCCAAATCTCAATCGGAGACTGGAAGCAGCGCAACCAAGAGGAAAGCTATGAAATGAAGAGAATAGACTATGGGGAATCATTAATACATATTTGTGGAAAATATATATTAAAATAAAATGTATATTCTGATGATGTTTAGGCCAGCAGAGAAGGCCTTGCTGGCCCTGACGGCACACCACTGGTAGAAACTGAGCCTGTGGCGGGCCTTCAGTGCCTTAGGCAGCCGCAACCTTCTTCCAGAGGGAAGCAGGGTGAGGAGGCCGTGGCCGGGGTGGAAGGGGTCTGCCATGATCTTCCTTGCCCTCCTCAGAGCCCTGGTGTCATGCAGGGAGTTGAGGGAGGGCAAGGGACAGCCGATCACCCTCTCTGCTTAACGTAGCACCCGCTGCAACTTGGCCTTGTCCTTGGTCGTTGCAGCAGGGAACCAGGTGATGATGGAGTGGGTGAGGATGGACTCTATGATGGCCGTGTAAAACTGGACCATCATGGACCTCGGCAGCCTGAGTTTCCTCAGCTGCCGGAGGAAGAACATCCTCTTCTGGGCCTTCTTCGTGAGGGCCTCGGTGTTCTGCTCCCACTTTAGGTCCCGGGAGATGGTCATGCCTAGAAAGCGGCATGACTCCACAGAGGCCACCGGGGTACCTCCCAGCGTGATGGGAGGGGGCAGGGCTGCTTTCCTTCGGAAGTCCACCACCATCTCCACTGTTTTC
>NC_137675.1:2206031-2213531 GCF_963989245.1 Nansenia antarctica | reverse complement strand
ATGTGTGATCATCCACACTACGGTGTTCACACCATCTACAAACCATTTCAAATACTTCTCTGTGCTCGACTGACTTTGCCTGGCACAGAAGAACCAATTGAACGGTCTCAGAATTTCAAAGCCCGCTCCGCTAACCCGCCTGGTACCGGAGTCGGTCCAGACTCTTCTACTTCTACTCTGTTACGTTACCCAGGGAGCCCCGCTGACACCAAGGTTTGTTTTACAGTAGCAGAGCCCTGCAGACACCATGCACAACCCTACATCATACACAATTGAAACGTTATGAAACATTTAGAAACAGCCAGAAGTTTTCAACAAAAGAGGTCTCGGATCTCAGTACTAGTTGGACCCTGTGGCACAGAACATCCCAGTACACTCACCACCTGGAGTGTTTTATACGCTATTGACTACTGGTCAATAATACATACTGGTATTCTGATTGGCTACTACATGGAGAGCAGATAGAAGTGAGGAACGGTTTCAAACACACTTCGATTTCTACCTCCGCCCTCTTGGGTATGGTATGGGTCTGGTTGAGAGAGAGACAGAGAGAGAGAGAGAGAGAGAGAAAAGGAGGTAGAGAGAGAGAGAGAGAGAGAAGGAGGGAGAGGGAGAGACAGAGAGGGGTGAGGGATATCGCTGCTATGATTTATGTAGAACCAAAACAAGTATTATTTTTCTGTGGGGTGCTGAGGTCGACCATGGAATACAAAATGCAACCGATTCATCCAACGTGTTTACTTTCTACTACTACAACATTACTACAACATTACTACAACGTCACTACAACATTACTACAGCATTCCTACAATGTTACTACAACGTTACTACAACATTACTACAGCATTCCTACAATGTTACTACAACATTACTACAACGTTACTACAACATCACTACAACATTACTACAACATTACTGCAACATTACTACAACATTACTACAACATTACTACAACGTTACTACAGCATTACCCTCAGATCACCAGCAGCCTTTTACAGTAATACTGTGCTATATCAACCGTAGCAACATCCAGGTATTTCATGCAACCTACAGGTATTTCATACAACGTACAACTGTTTCATACGACTTACAGGTGTTTCATACGACCTACAGGTATTTCATACGACCTACAGGTATCTCTCTGTCCACCTGTGCAGGCAACCAATCAACAACCTCAGGGTGCTCACCTGTGAGGACTCCACCACCCGCACCACCTTTTAAACCTGCTCCCCTGGGGACAGGAACCCCCCCCAGCACTGGGGTCATCTTCAGCCACTGATCAGTAAAGACGCTTTCTGGCAGCTTTCTGACATGGACTTGTTTCTTCAGCATGTTCTCCATGGGGTTTCAGTCAGGACTTTGGCAAGGCCGTTCTGAAACCTTCATTTTAGCCTGATCCCTTTACCTCTTTTGATGTGTGTTTGGGGTCGTTGTCCTGTTGGGACACCCAACTTCTTCATAGATGATTTGAAGCGTCCGACTCCGGAGCCCAGACGGTTCAGCGAGGTCCATAGATGGCGTGGCGTGTCTTCTCCTTTCACACCGCCTCCTGGGTCCCGGATGTACCGATGGAGGAGGGAGGGAGGGAGGCACCTGTGTGGGAGGGAGGGAGGCACCTGTGTTCCAGCAGCTTCATTGCAATTCATTGCAGACCTGTTGCTGCTTTTTGGGGGTTCTCCGTTAACTCCTGACCATCCTGACCAGAGTTCTCTCAGCTTGTTGTGTTTTTCTTCCAGATCGTGGCAACTGTGCCATGCACTTCATACTTACAAACAATTGTTTGCCCAGTGGTCTGGTTCTGTCAGCAGTGGTCTGGTTCTGTCAGCAGTGGTCTGGGTCTGACAGCAGTGGTCTGGGTCTGATAGCAGTGGTCTGGGTCTGATAGCAGTGGTCTGGGTCTGATAACAGGGGTCTGGGTCTGTCAGGATCAGGACCAGTGGTCTGGGTTAGGGTCAGAGGGGGTCAGGGGTCGCTGGGCAGGAGAAGATGACCTTGGTGCTCCGAGGCGTTCTAGTCCAAAATGGATTCTGCTTTTTTGGGGGATGGTGTGTGTGTGTGTGTGTGTGTGTGTGTTTGGTGTGTGTGTGTGTTTGGTGTGTGTGTGTGTGTGTGTAGAACGGTTCTCCCTGTGATATAAAGTGCTCCAGAATGTGTTGCTCCAGGGGAGGCTGGTGGAGGTAGAAATCGGAGGACGGTGGTTTAGTCTCTAGGCTTAATCTGTGTCTGAGGCAAGCTCCGCCCGCCAGCCTCCCAGCGTTGTGATTGGTGCCTGGTCGGGTCGCGACACAGACGTGACCTCTCTGTGACCTCAACTCAGCCTCTCATTGGGCTACGTGACCCAGAGTGCCCTCTGCTGATTGGTGAAGTGTGGTGAATGAGACGTTCTGATTAGTCGACGAGGGGGGTTGTGAAGTTGTCGTAGCAACGGGAGGGGGGGGGGGGTGGGGGGCAGATACATTATGCAGTAGATGATGACGACGACGATGATGATGATTATGCCATCACTCGTTAAATGGGTGCTGTTTGGCTTGGTTGGGTTTTGGTCGTGCTGTAGGCATGCTACATGCTATGTGCTACATGCTGTAGGCCTGCTACATGCTACATGCTACGTACTGTGGGCGTGCTACATGCTATGTGCTACGTGCTACATGCTGTATGCGTGCTACATGCTACATGCTAAAAACTACGGAGCCTTTATTTTTATTTCCCAGTGCCTAAACACACGATTGACATGCAACCACATCCCACCTCCCACATCCCACCTCCCGTGTCCCAGATGTGCATGTGCTCCTGGGCTTGGCTGAAGCAGAGGGACAGGGTGGATGCACCACTCCATCATTTGACTGATTTAAAAAAACAAAAAGAAACACATAATTCTTAAAAAATGACAAACCAATACCTCCTCTCTGCAGACCAATGTAATTGTTGTTTTATTATTATTATTATTATTATTATTATTATTATTATTATTATGATTTACCTCAATGTAAATAGAATACTTTTTTATCTTCCAGTTTTTTGGACGTTTCTATTTCTATGAAATGTCATAATGTTATAATGTTATAATGTCATAATGTCATAATGTTATAATGTTATAATGTCATAATGTCATAATGTTATAATGTCATAATGTCATAATGTTATAATGTTATAATGTTATAATGTCATAATGTCATAATGTTATAATGTCATAATGTTATAATGTTATAAGTGAGATGTGTTTGGTCAGTGGGAGGAGCCTCCGGGGTGGGGGTGGAGCTCCCAGGGTCCCGCTCCTCCAACGTTCTAGAATGTTCAGAACCGGGATGTTCGAGAATGTTCGCTAACCGGAACGTTCTAGAATGTTCAGAACCCGAATGTTCTAGATTCAGAACCGGAATTCTCTTATTATTTGAGAATTGTTGATATTTGTGGAAGGTTTTCCCTGTTACGACGTTACTCAGAGCTGAGCAGACAGAGGGCCGACCCAGAGCTTCGTGGCTCCCAGATCATCTTGTCTAACGAAGCCTACATGGATACTGTTAGGAGGGGGTTTTCTGAGAACGGTGGATGCGTTTGACACCGCTGTGAGCCTTATCGCTAGGCTAAAGGCTAGGCTAAAGGCTAGGCGTGTTGCTACGAAGCTTTGGAGAAGCTATTCTGCGGACCTTCTCTCTGATTGGTCCAAGCTGTCTGAAAGGGGAGGGCATTCCCCCCCCCCCGCCCTTCCACGTCAGAAGATAATGTGCTTTTACTTTTTGTAAAATGTTTTAAAAAGGATGAATGCTGAACATAGGAATCGCGAGCAGAGCGACTATTATTTCTATAAGTTCTTGTATAATGATGTAAGACTCTTTTTTTTTGTGAATAAATATATCAACATTTCCTCTGTGTGTCCTTCTGGTCTTTTAAGCTACGATGTCATATGACACAGGTGAATGTTCCAGAACAACAATACCCAGATGATTGGGTTAGCCCAGGGGAGGCTGGTGGGTTAGCCCAGGGGAGGCTGGTGGGTTAGCCCAGGGGAGGCTGGTGGGTTAGCCCAGGGGAGGCTGGTGGGTTAGCCCAGGGGAGGCTGGTGGGTTAGCCCAGGGGAGGCTGGTGGGTTAGCCCAGGGGAGGCTGGTGGGTTAGCCCAGGGGAGGCTGGCGGAGGGAGACATCGGAGGCTCGGACGGATGCGGATGCAGTCAGGCTTGATCCGGGTTCAGGCAGTGAGTCATTGATTAACTCAAAGTGAATCATTCCTTTTTAATTAATGAATTCCTTTTTAATTAATGAATTCCTTTTTAATCAAGCAATTCTGCAAAACATGCATCTCTCTCTCCCCTCCTCCCTCTCCTTCCTCTTCCCCCTCTACCCCAGAGAGAGAGAGGAGAATGTGTAAAAGAATCAAAAGAAGATGTGAGAGAATAAACTGAGACGTTTTTACACCTGAGAAATGTGCTTCTGAGAGCCTCTCCCTCTCTCCCTCCCCCCCTCCTCCCTCTCTCCCTCTTCTGATAACCTCTCTCCCTCCCCCCCTCCTCCCTCTCTCCCTCTTCTGATAACCTCTCTCCCTCCCCCCCTTCTCCCTCTCTCCCTCCTCCCTCTCTCCCCCCCCTCCTCCCTCTCTCCCTCTTCCCCTCTCTCCCCTCCTCCCTCTCTCCCTCTTCTGATAACCTCTCTCCCTCCCCCCCTTCTCCCTCTCTCCCTTCCCCCCCTCCTCCCTCTCTCTCTCTCCCCTCTCTCCCTCTCTCTCTCTCCCCTCTCTCCCTCTTCTGATAGTCTCTCTCCCTTCCCCCCCTCTTCCCCTCTCTCCCCCTCCTCCCTCTCCCTTGTCTCCAGCCATGGAAGAGGAGCTAGTAGCAGATTTCCCCACTGGTTAGTTTGGCATTCAGCTCTCCTCTCCCTCTCCCTCTCTCTCCATCTCTCTCTCTCCTCCCAGCCTGAGAACAAGGTGTACTTCAACCTTTCTACTAGGGCTTAGGAGCCCAGGGGAGGCTGGCGGAGGTAGACATCGGAGGACGGGGCTCATTGTCATGCGTGGAACGTCGTAACGAGGAAGGGTGTCAAACACGTGTGTGTCATACCATGCATCACAATGAGCCCCGGGCTCCGAGACAGCCTCTACTTCTACTGCTTCTGACAGCCTCTACTTCTACTGCTTGTGACAGCCTCTACTTCTACTGCTTGTGACAGCCTCTACTTCTACTGCTTGTGACAGCCTCTACTTCTACTGCTTGTGACAGCCTCTACTTCTACTGCTTGTCACAGCCTCTACTTCTACTGCTTGTGACAGCCTCTACTTCTACTGCTTGTGACAGCCTCTACTTCTACTGCTTGTGACAGCCTCTACTTCTACTGCTTGTGACAGCCTCTACTTCTACTGCTTGTGACAGCCTCTACTTCTACTGCTTGTCACAGCCTCTACTTCTAAATCAAATCAAATCAATCAAATCTAATTTTATTTGTATAGCGCATTTCTTACTAGATGCAACTCAATGCGCTTCACATAATAAACATTCTCAGTCAATCAATCAATCAATACTGACAGAGCCGCAAGCAGGCAAAAGTAAAAACCTGTACACTATGTAGCCAGGAAAATTCCCTTGCAGCCCTCTACACATAGAGCGACTACTAGCCAGTTTGCCTACCAGCACCCAGCGGTGGGCCCCCACACCCCCCCCCCCCGGGGAGCCCCCGCCGCCCCACACACCCAGCCCGCCCCACCACCAGCACACCCGGCCCAGCCAAGCAAGCACAGACCACAAAGGCCCCGCACAAGGACGGCCAAGCAGGTGCCCCGGCGGCGGAACAGACCAGGCACACGGGGCAGCCGGGGGTCCCCAAGGGGAGGCCTAAGGATCACCGGCGCAAAGCAAGCAAGCAAGGGCGAAAAACCTGTACACCATGTATCCAGGAAAAGTTCCTTGCATATTATCGGCGTACACACTGTCCATAAATTTAGTGTTATATCTGCATCGTTCTGCATCCAGCATGGGCACAGGTCCTGCCAAAAGAGAATCTCAAGCGCAGTTATGATGCAACAACACAATAAAGATGACAGCAATACAACCTGATGGTGGTCCTGGTACACCCTTGTACCGGTTCCAGTACTGCTCTAGGTGCTACTGGGAGCTGACAGTGCCTCATCAGCACCCAGGTCCTTTTTCCTGTCAACACAAATCTCAAAACACGAGTATGGTGTAATGGCCTAGTGATCCTAGTTCTATAATGTCCAATGTCTCCCTTAGTAGCAAAAGGCGACATTGAATAAGTAGGTTTTGAGGTCTCGCTTAAAAATTTCCTGAGTTTTAGACAACCTCAGGCCCTCAGGTAGGGTGTTCCAATCTAGGAGCATATGTGCTAAAAGCTGATCCTCCAAATCTCTTAGTCCTAGCCTCTGGCACTATTAGAAGTTCCGTGCCACTAGACCTTAGGGGTCTAGCTGGTGTGTATCTTATGAGCATGTCCACCATGTAATTGGGCGCATCGCAGTGGAGTGATTTATAGACTAGTAAAAGGATCTTAAAGTCTATTCTATAACTGACAGGGAGCCAGTGTAGTGATCTCAAGACAGGTGTGATGTGCGCTCTTCGTTTGGTCCTAGTTAGGACACGAGCAGCAGCATTCTGAACCATTTGTAGTCTATTAATCATTGTTTTGGGGAGACCTGTCAGGAGAGCATTACAGTAATCTAGCCTACTAGTAACAAACGCATGCATACATTTTTCGGTGTCTGCCTGGGAGAGAAATGATTGTACCTTAGTGATGTTTCTTAAATGGTAGAAGGATATTTTAATAGTATTATTAATATGAGTTTCAAAATTTAGATCTGGGTCAATTATGACACCAAGATTCCTAGCCTGACACTTAGTGTTAAGAGCTAGTGTTTTCAAGTGTGCAGATAATTTCTCTCTCCAAGTTTTCTCGCCAATGATCAATACCTCAGTTTTTTCTTGATTGAGTTGGAGAAAATGTTGTGTCATCCAAATATTAATATCAGCAATACAATCTATCAGGTGGTCGATCATCTTGTAGTCGTTGGGAGTTACTGAGATATAAAGCTGAGTGTCGTCAGCATAGCTGTGGTAGTTAACGCTATGCCTCTTGATAACAGAACTGAGGGGTAGCATGTATAGGCGAAAAAGCAACGGTCCTAAAATGGACCCCTGGGGAACTCCACAGGTTGCGCTATAATTTTTTTACTTATGGTCACCAAGGGCTACAAAGTAGTCTCGGTCAGCCAGGTAAGTCCTGAACCAGTTTAAGACCGGACCTGAGAGGCCAACCCAGTTTTCAAGTCTCTCAATAAGTATGGAATGGTCTACCGTATCAAAGGCTGCACTTAAGTCTAAGAGTACAAGAATCGAGAGTTTTTTCGAGTCTGCATTTATCCTAAGGTCATTAGTTACCTTAAGCAAAGCGGTTTCTGTGCTGTGGTATGATCGGAAACCTGACTGAAGTGGGTCATACCTATTATTTAAGACTAAGAATTAATGAAGCTGTTTGTACGCTGCCTTTTCTAAAATGTTGCT